>NC_060197.1:38693644-38993644 GCF_021184085.1 Oncorhynchus gorbuscha
CATTTATTTTTCAACTGTGCGGTGATGTTTCACAAAAGTTCTGAATCGTTCTATTCTCATCGTTTCCAAAACAGCATGGAATACAATTAAGTATGGGAGGAGTTCAAATTGAAGAAGTGGCAGAAACCAACCTATTGGGAGTGCAGCTAGACAACTGCTCTTCATGGTCGTCTCAAATAATTATCTATGTAAAATAATTATTAAAACAGCATGCATAATCAGAAGGATAGCTAAATATTTACCAGGGAAAATTCTTAAGCAAATAACACAAGCATTAATTGAGAATCAGGTGAACTACTGTTCTGTGGTCTGGGGAAATGCATCATCAAGTGAAGTTAGGAGGCTGCAGATTGCACAGAACAAAGCAGCAAGGATTGTTTTAAGGTGGAGATATGGTTATTCTGTTGCAGTCATGCGCAGTGTTCTTGGTTGGTCATCAATCGACAAGGTAATTGAAAAAAACATGCTTATTTTATTTCATAATATACATAATTTAAAACGGCCAAGTTCTATTCACAACGGTATTCATTTGGTAAGAGACAGACATTCCGTAAATACTAGGAATAGATTGTCCACCATTTATGCGTTATCTAGACAGAAAAGAGAAATAGGCAAAATAACATTTAGATTTAGAGCAATAAAGAAATTGAATAAATTATCTGAGCAAACCAGAAACCTTTCAATATATACATTTAAACATTATTTTAAAACCATTTAAATATAATACATAGAAATGTTGTGGGACTAATATTTTTTAGATTGAGTATTTATTGGGTCATTATGTTAGTATATCATGTATGTTTGTAGTAGTGTGTTATATGTGAAAATGTGTTCGTATTATAAATTGTATTTGAATGTTTAAGGACTCCTGGAAGATGAGTCCAAATGGGGACGAAAAGAGATCCAAATCAAATCAAATCAACAGATTGTAAATTAAAGATAAACATTTCTGCTAAGAGTATTATATTATTGTTTGATTGATTATGACTTTTATATCACCCAGAAGTGCTATTTGAAAAGTTAGCTCCAGGTAAATGTTGCAATTCAAACATCATACAAACCAGCTTTTCCTCCGACTTCTCCCAGGGTGTCATGTATACGATTAACCACAGGAACAAAACCTGTAAGAAGGAGAGGCTGAAAAGGGAGGACTTCCACCCTATGGAGATCCCTGCCGATGCTGCTCTGCTGGGCCAGGTTATCTTAGGGAGCTCCTCTGGTCCAGGACAAGGTCTGCTGGTCAACACCTGGTATGGAGAAGTTGCAACCCCAAGTGGTAAGGAAATGGACAAGGCATGCAGTTTGTTAAATACTTGCCTTTTATTTGTGGCCATCCTCTCTCCGAGGGAATACCAAGAAACATTCCTTAGCAACCAGTTGTTGCATGGCAATTCAGATTTGTGATTCTGTTCTCAAATCACATTTCTACTCACTGATTGTGGCTTTCTGACTGTGGATCAATTTCATCACCAGGTAAAGACAAGTGGGTGAGTACCTTCACTGAGTTTGGGTGCATACCTGTCAGCTCTGCATACTACACGGACAAGACCGGCTGGATGCTTTCAAGGTTAGTGTGTCTATTATTGGGCAGTGAATTAAATATGACAGTTTTTGTATATAGTACCAGTCAAAGGTTTGGACACACCTACTCATTCAAGGGTTTTTCTTTATTTGTACTAAATTCTACATTGTAGAATAATAGTGAAGACATCAAAATTATGAAATAACACATATGGAATCATGTAGTAACCAAAAACGTGGTAAACAAATGAAAATATATTTTATATTTGAGATTCATCAAAGTAGCCACCCTTTGCCTTGATGACAGCTTTGCACAATCTTGGCATTCTCTCAACCAGCTTCATGAGGTAGTCACCTGGAATGCATTTCACTTAACAGGTGTGCATTGTTAAAAGTACATTTGTGGAATTTCTTTCCTTCTTAATGCATTTGAGCCAACAAGTTGTGTTGTGACAAGGTAGGGGTGGTATAAAGAAGATAGCCCTATTTGGTAAAGGACCAAGTCCATATTATGACAAGAACAGCTCAAATAAGCAAAGAGAAATGACAGGCCATCAAGACATGAAGGTCAGTCAATATGGAAAATTTCAACAACTTTGAAAGTTTCTTGGAGTGAAGTCACAAAAACCATCAAGGGCTATGATGAAACAGACTCTCATGAGGACCGCCAAAGGAAACGAAGACCCAGAGTTACCTCTGTTGCAGAGAAGTTCATTAGAGTTACCAGCCTCAGGAATTGCAGTCTAAATAAATGCTTCACAGAGTTCAAGGAATAGACATATCTTAACATCAACTGTTCAGAAGAGACAGCGTGAATCAGGCTTTCATGGTCGAATTGCTGTTAAGAAACCACTACTAAAGGACACCAATAATAAGAAGAGACTGGCATGGGCCAAGAAACACGAGTAATGGACATTAGACTGATGGACATCTCTCCTTTGGTCTGTTGAGTCAAAATGTGAGATTTTGTTATTTATTTATTTTACCCCTTTTTCTCCCCAATTTCATGGTATCCAATTGTTTTAGTAGCTACTATCTTGTCTCGTCGCTACAACTCCTGTACGGGCTCGGGAGATACGAAGGTTGAAAGTCATGCGTCCTCCAATACACAACCCAACCAAGCCGCACTGCTTCTTAACACAGCACGCATCCAACCCGGAAGCCAGCCGCACCAATGTGTCGGAGGAAACATCGTGCACCTGGCAACCTTGGTCGGCCCGCCACAGGAGTCGCTGGTGCGCGATGAGACAAGTATATCCCTACCGGCCAAACACTCCCTAACCCGGACGACGCTAGGCCAATTGTGCATCGCCTCACAGACTTCCCGGTCGCAGCCGGTTACGACAGAGCCTGGGCGCGAACCCAGGGTCTCTGGTGGCACAGCTGTCGCTGCAGTACAGCGCCCTTAACTGCGCCACCCGGGAGGCCCCAAAATATTATATTTTTGGTTCCAACAGCCATCTCTTTGTGAGATGCAGAGTAGGTGAACGGAAGATCTCCACGTGTGATTTCCACCGTGAAGCATGGAGGAAGAGGTCTGATGGTGTGGGGTGCAATTCTGGTGACACTGTATGATTTATTTAGAATTAAAGGCACACTCAACCAGCATGGCTACCACAGCATTCTGCAGCGATACGCCATCCCATCTGGTTTGCGCTTAGTGGGACTATCATTTGTTTTCAACAGGACAATGACCCATAACACACCTCCAGGCTGTGTAAGGGGAATTTGACCAAGGAGAGTAATGGTGCTGCATTAGATGACTTGGCCTCCACAATCACCCGACCTCAACCCAATTGAGATGGTTTGGGATGAGTTGGACCGCAGAGTGAAGGAAAAGCAGCCAACAAGTGTTTAGCATATGTGGGAACTTGATTTGTTTAGCACTTTTTTTGGTTACTACATCATTCCATATGTGTTATTTTGTAGTTTTGATGTCTTCATTATTATTCTGCAATGTAGAAAGTAGTAAAACGAAGGAAAACCCCTTCAATGAGTAGGTGTGTCCAAACTTCTGACTGGTACTGTATATATATACACGTGTGTAGTGTCATATTTGACATCAATACATGGTCTATGTAGACTTTGTTCCATATCTTCGTTCTGAGTAACTTCCTCAGTCCATTATGTGTTCCTGAAAGCAATCAAAAGAATGTCTTAATTTCACTTGTGTGATACTTATGGAAACATAGAATCCATAATTCTATAATAATAAAAGCATTATGAATTATTAACACATAACTCCCCTCAAGCATGGATTTGACTGTTGTTAAATCTACAGATATCCATTATGTTATAATTATATAATCTTTTCATTTTTTTTACTCACAGCTTCTTCAACATTGTCGTTGGGATCCTGGACCCCCGGGAGTTCTTCCCTCCTAAATTCTGTCAGGGCGCTTTACTGGATGAGACTGAAGAGGCTGCCGACTTCTACAGCATTTTCAAAAACTTTACAAAATATTCCTAAAGGACATTGTCTTTCATTTTCTTATGAGAATTTCACACAACTATTGCTTATTTTTAACCTGAGATAAAAATACATGTTTTTTTCAAATGAATTCATAAATGTAAAAAAGGACTGTGTTAGTGTAGGTAAAACACAAGTTACAAAAATAACATACTACTGACCATGTTACAAGTCAGTCACACTGAGCATTATATGTACACATTACCATCGCAAACGTTAATTTCTTGCATTGAACTGTCCTTCTGAATCCTTTCTTTTCAAAGGCAAGTCTACAGTCCGGGTTAGGGTTTGGCCGGGGTAGACCGTCATTGTAAATAAGAATTGGTTCTTAACTGAATTGCCTAGTTAAATAAAGGTCAAATCAAATAAATACAGTAATAGTTCCATAGTATAGTGGACAGCTAGCACTTCACAAGACCTCCTCATATTGTGTAGACATAGAAAGAAACATCCAGATAAGAGACTCGGTCAGTTGTATCAAGAAATTACTTATTATACTATACTGACTATACTGCAATGGAACAACAGACAGACTTCAACAACCAACTAGCTACTGTGCTACAGGACGGGTTAACCTGGTAGCAGTAATATGTCACTCCCCTTAGCTCCTCCTCCTCCTGCACTCCCACATTGGCAGCCATCACCCCTGGCTCCCAGCCCTCTTTTTCCAACCACAACATCCTGGCATCAGGGTCATCGTCTGAAAACCAGAGGTGAGACCCAGAGTTCCTCAATGCCTCCAGGTACTGCTTTAGCACCTGGCTGATCTTGGCTCCCCATTCCCTAAACTGTAGCAAGGTATCTATGGTGCACTTGTCTAGAATGAGGTCCAGGGTCTCAGAACCAAGTCCAGCTTTGAGGAAGGATTCTGAGGTTGCATGGCTTTGTTTGCTCTGTGTTCCTACATTAGGCGCACAGCAATAGGGGAGATGTCAGCACAGGTCATCTGCACTGGCCAGGGAGAGTCTTTGTGTATGCAGGGTCTTAGGCCAGAGGAACCACAGCCCATGTCGAGGACGCTAAGTAAGGCATCCGAGTTGGGAATGTGGCATGGGCAGGATGAAGGGCAGGATGAAGTGCCGGATTGCGTCAAAATCAAAGAACCATTCAAAGGTCTAGCTTTTGTTTTCTGTGTAGAATCGGTCCCATGTTGCTTTTTCGTCCCTGTTGTTGATAAATGAGTAGGGACAGAAAGGTGAATGTCAGGGAGAAAACTAAAACATACTGGCAGTATTATATCATTTTTATAATGTCAGTTTATAAACCTTTAAAGCAGAGTTTCCCTACCACTACACAGCTGATTCAAATAACCAACTCATCATCAAGCTTTGGTTATTTTAATCAGCTGTGTGGTGCTAGTGCAAAAAACAAAACATGCATTGGGGGCAGGACCGAGTTTGGGAAAACCTAACTTAAAGGGGCAATCTATAGTTGCTTCAATCATCGTTGGACTTTTGAATTAATTAAATGTGCCCATTGATTCTTGAAGGATAATTTATAAATGCCTCATGAGCTTAGTTCAACTGTTGTACCCCATCAGAATCCAAAATATAAGCTTGTTTCACTCCAATGTTTGTAAAGGAAACGTAAACAAACACTATACAGCCTCAAAACATGGTTAAAACTATTATCACGAATTCCCTGCTGGTAACTATTATCTCACAACCCTTTCAAGTGGTACACTCCTCTCCCTACCGGAGCCTGAGAGTCTTGAGCTGGGGTGTCACACTCATTCGATGGTGGGCTGAGTGACTGCAGGTTTTTTGTTTAAGACCTAGACAACCAGGTGAGGGGAGTTCCGTACTAATTAGTAACCTTAATAAATCAATCAAGTACAAGGTAGAAAACCTGTAGACACTCAGCCCCTGTGAAATAAATTTGACACGTGGTCTAGGGGTAACATAAACCAGCCTCTCAAACGCTCTCTGGCCTGTGTGTCCTGGGCCCTGATTGGTTGCTGAGAGGCACATTGTTAAGGGGCAGGTCACCTGACAGCTCTTCTGACTGACTTTCTCAACAGAAATATCTGAATAGATAGCAAGTAAGGTAGCTAACAGTATTTAGCTAGAAGCCAGAGGTCAAATTGAATGTGTTAGCGTCTAGGTTGCATCAACTTATTTTACGAAACAGAAAGAAATGGAGACATACTTGTTAGACTGGATTGGTGCCGCACACGTGATGTTGTGATTCATTTCCCTAACCTCCTTGGATAGATTGTCAGTATGTTTAAAATCTCACTGCTCCTGTAGCTACATACTGGTGCGCAGTGGTGGACGGCTGCACATGCGTCAACCAATGTAAACAAGTATACAGTACTGTGGAGGGACTTCTATATACTCTGTTTTCGATACACACACACACACACACACATATATATATATATATATATAGTTGAAGTCGGAAGTTTACATACACCTTAGCCAAATACATTTAAACTCAATTTTAGCCATTCCTGACATTCCTGACATTTAACCCTAGTAAAAATTCCCTGACTTAGGTCAGTTAGGATCACCACTTTATTTTAAGAATGTGAAATGTCAGAACAATAGTGGAAGCCACAACTTTGGAAGTATGCATGGGGTCATTGTCCATTTGGAAGACCCATTTGCAACCAAGCTTTAACTTCCTGACTGATGTCTTGAGAAGTTGCTTCAATATATCCACATTATTTTCCTCTCTCGTGATGCTATCTATTTTGTGAAGTGCACCAGTCCCTCCTGCAGCAAAGCACCCCCAAAACATGATGCTGCCACACCCGTGCTTCACGGTTGGGATGGTGTTCTTCGGCTTGCAAGCCTCCCCCTTTTTCCTCCAAACATAATGATGGTCATTATGGCCAAACAGTTCTATTTTTGTTTCATCAGACCAGAGGACATTTCTCCAAAAAGTACAAACTTTGTTCCCATGTGCAGTTGCAAACCGTAGTCTGGCTTTTTTATGGCGGTTTTGGAGCAGTGGCTTCTTCCTGACAAAGTGGGTGGGGTTATATCCTTCCTGTTTGGCCCTGTCCGGGGGTGTCATCGGATGGGGACACATTGTCTCCTGACCCCTCCTGTCTCAGCCTCCAGTATTTATGCTGCAGTAGTTTGTGTCGGGGGGCTAGGGTCAGTTTGTTATATCTGGAGTACTTCTCCTGTCCTATCTCTCTTTCTTTCTCTTGGAGGACCTGAGCCCTAGGACCATGTCTCAGGACTACCTGACATGATGACTCCTTGCTGTCCCCAGTCCACCTGGCCGTGCTGCTGCTCCAGTTTCAACTGTTCTGCCTGTGAATATTATTTGACCATGCTGGTCATTTTTGAACATTTGAACATCTTGGCCATGTTCTGTTATAATCTCCACCTGGCACAGCCAGAAGAGGACTGGCCACCCCTCATAGCCTGGTTCCTCTCTAGGTTTCTTCCTTTCTAGGGAGTTTTTCCTAGCCACCGTGCTTCTACACCTGCATTGCTTGCTGTTTGGGGTTTTAGGCTGGGTTTCTGTACAGCACTTTGAGATATCAGCTGATGTACGAAGGGCTATATAAATAAATTTGATTTGATTCCTTGCTGAGCGGCCTTTCAGGTTATGTCCATATAGGACTCCTTTTACTGTGGATATAGATACTTTTGTACCTGTTTTCTCCAGCATCTTCACAGGGTCCTTTGCTGTTGTTCTGTGATTGATTTGCACTTTTCACACCAAAGTACATTCATCTCTAGGAGACAGAACACGTCTCCTTCCTGAGTGGTATGACGGTTGCGTGGTCCCATGGTGCTTATACTTACCTTCAGTCGTTGCTCCCAAGGGTGAACCAGACTTGTGGAGATTTTTTTTTCTTCCCCATGATGTCAAGCAAAGAGGCTGTACACTTCTGAGCCACTGGAATTGTGATACAGTGAATTATAAGTGAAATTATCTGTCTGTAAACAATTGTTGGAAAAATTACTTGTGTCATGCACAAAGTAGATATCCTAACTGACTTGCCCAAACTATAGTCTGTTAACAACAAATTTGCAGAGTGGTTGAAAAACTAGTTTTAATGACTCCAATCTAAGTGTATGTAAACTTCCGACTTCAACTGTATAGTACCAGTCAAAAGTTTGGACACACCTACTCATTGAAGGGTTTTTCTTTAGTGTTACTATTTTCTACATTGTAAAATAATAGTGAAGACATCAAAACTATGAAACAACACATGGACTCATGTCATAAACAAAAAAAGTGTTAAACAAATCAAGTTCCCACATATGCTGAACACTTGTTGGCTGTTTTTCTTTCACTCTGCAGTTCAACTCAATTGGGTTGAGGTCGGGTGATTGTGGAGGCCAGGTCATCTGATGCAGCATCATCACTCTCCTTCTTGGTCAAATAGCCCTTACACAGGCTGGAGGTGTGTTATGGTCATTGTCCTGTTGAAAAACAAATGATAGTCCCACTATGCGCGAACCAGATTGGATGGCGTATCACTGCAGAATACTGTGGTAGTCATGCTGGTTGAGTGTGCCTTTAATTCTAAATAAATCAGTGTCACCAGCACAGCACCCCACACCATCAGACCTCTTCCTCCATGCTTCACAGTGGAAACCACACATGCAGAGATCCTCTGTTCACCTGCTCTGCATCTCTGAAAGACATGGCTGTTGGAACCAAAAATCTCTAATTTGGACTCATTAGACCAAAGGACAGATTTCCACCGGTTTAATGTCCATTACTAGTGTTTCTTGGCCCAAGCCAGTCTCTTCATAATGGTGTCCTTAAATAGTAGTTTCTTTGCAGCAATTCGACCATGAAGGCCTGATTCACAGTCTCCTCTGAACAGTTAATGTTGAAATGTTTCTGTTATTTGAACTCTGTGAAGCATTTATTTGGGCTGCAATTTCAGAGGCTGGTAACTAACGAACTTCTCTGCAGCAGAGGTAACTCTGGGTCTTCCTTTCCTTTGGCAGTCCTCATGAGAGCCAGTTGTCAAAGCGCTTGGTTTTTACTACAGCACTCAAAACTAAGTTCTTGACATTTTCCGGATTGACTGACCTTCATGTTTTAAAGACTGTCATTTCTCTTTGCAAATGTAAGCTGTTCTTGCCATAACATGGACTTGGTCTTTTACCAAATAGGGCTATACCACCCCTACCTTGTCACAACACAACTGATTGGCTCAAACGCATGAAAGGAATTCCACAAATTAACAAGGCACCGGTTAATTGAAATGCATTCCAGGTGACTAACTCATTTTAAATAAAAAAATTAACTAGGCAAGTGCGTTAATAACAAATTCTTTAAAATGACGGCCTACCACCGGCCAAACCCGTACTACGCTGGGCTAATTGTGCACCACCCTAAGGGACTCCCAATCACAGCCGGATGTGATACAGCCTGGATTCGAACCAGGGACTGTAGCGACTCCTCTTGCACTGAGATGCAGTTCCTTAGACCGCTGCGCAACTCAGGAAGTAGCCTGAGGTGAGAGAATTCCAAGAATGTGCCCAGCTGTCAAGGCAAAGGGTGGCTACTTTGAAGTATCTAAAATAGAAAAATATATTGTTACTACATGATTCCCATACGTGTTATTTAATAGTTGATGTCTTCACTATTAAATTCTACAATGTAGAAAATAGTAAAAAAATACAAATAAAACTAGAGTATGTGTGTCCAAACTTGTGACTGCTACTGTGTGACACACGCACAGAGATAAGAACATTACATAGACACGGAAGTTATTCAAATACTCCATTTCAGATTGCTGCTATGCCCGCTGAAATGTGACAATACCAGACGAGTGACAAAGACATTAACATACAAGTCAAATAAGATGTAATCCCTTTAATAAAACTCATGAAACGCAGTGGACCAAAGGAAAATAATCCAACAAAAAAAGCAAGTTGATAACATTTACAACCACCAAAAAAAAAAAAAAAAAAACTGTACAACTATACTCCTGGATTCACTGCTATTTTTTGAAAATCATTTTTTATTAATTAACTTTTCTGTGATGAGGGGAAACAGGAGTGAAGAGGCGGGAGAAGAGGGCTGTATAATGTGATAGTTTTTTTCTCTCTCAGATACAATACTGTAACCTTCGTACACACGTATGCATCAACGTGGCAGTTGAAGTATTTCTCCACTGCCACTACAGCAGTGGAAGGGGGGGGGGGTCTCTAAAACAGCAGATTGTTATTTGTACAAGATGTCGTAGTGGCCGGGTCTATAGAGGAGGAAGACACGAGGCTCGCTGCCTTCAGGGAAGACGTGGTGGTTGACAGAGCCTCCCTCACCCCGGTCCATGTACTCCACTAGGATGGACACGTTCAAGGCCTGGGCCAAGGCAATGATGTGGATATGGTCACTTTCTTTAGACATGGGCTCCACCTCCTGGACAAGAGAAACACAGACGACAATTGAAGTGTTTTGACTTGTTATCGCTGTTACGCAAGACAGAAAAAGTAATGGAGACATTGGAATGTGCATGCTGCATACCCAAGAGGACCATGTAGGAACACTAGTTCTGACTCATTGCACACAACAAAGGTTCCGTTTTAGGACCACTATTGTTTTCACTATATATTTTACCTCTTGGGGATGTCATTTGAAAACATAATGTTATGTATGCGGATGACACACAGCTGTACATTTCAATGAAACATGCTGAAGCCCCAAAATTGCCCTCGCTAGAAGCATGCGTTTCAGACATAAGGAAGTGGATGGCTGCAAACTTTCTACTTTTAAACTCTGACAAAACAGAGATGCTTGTTCTAGGTCCCAAGAAATAAAGAGATCTTCTGTTGAATCTGACAATTAATCTTAATGGTTGTACAGTCGTCTCAAATAAAACTGTGAAGGACCTCGGCGTTACTCTGGACCCTGATCTCGCTTTTGAAGAACATATCAATACCATTTCAAGGACCGCTTTTTTCTATCTACATAACATCACAAAAGTCAGAAACTTTGTCCAAAAATGACGCAGAAAAATTCATGCTTTTGTCACTTCTAGGTTAGACTACTGCAATGCTCTACTTTCCAGCTACCCGGATAAAGCACTAAATAAACTTCAGTTAGTGCTAAATACGGCTGCTAGAATCCTGACTAGAACCAAAAAATGTGATCATATTACTCCAGTGCTAGCCTCCCTACACTGGCTTCCTGTCAAAGCAAGGGCTGATTTCAAGGTTTTACTGCTAACCTACAAAGCATTACATGGGCTTGCTCCTACCCATCTCTCTGATTTGGTCCTGCCGTACATACCTAAACGTACGCTACGGTCACAAGACGCAGGCCTCCTAATTGTCCCTAGAATTTCTAAGCAAACAGCTGAAGGCAGGGCTTTCTCCTATAGAGCTCCATTTTTATGGAACGGTCTGCCTACCAATGTCAGAGATGCAAACTCGGTCTCAACCTTTAAGTCCTTACTGAAGACTCATCTCTTCAGTGGGTCATATGATTGAGTGTACTCTATCCCAGGAGTGGGAAGGTGAACGGAAAGGCTCTGGAGCAACAAACCGCCCTTGCCGTCTCTGCCTGGCCGGTTCCCCTCTTTCCACTGGGATTCTCTGCCTCTAACCCTATTACAGGGGCTGAGTCACTGGCTTACTGGGGCTCTCTCATACCGTCCCTGGAGGGGGTGCGTCACCTGAGTGGGTTGATTCACTGATGTGGTCATCCTGTCTGGGTTGGCACACCCCCCCCCCCCCTTGGGTTGTGCCGTGGCGGAGATCTTTGTGGGCTATCCTCAGCCTCGTCTCAGGATGGTAAGTTGGTGGTTGAAGATATCCCTGTAGTGGTGTGGGGGCTGTGCTTTGGCAAAGTGGGTGGGGTTATATCCTTCCGGTTTGGCCCTGTCCGGGGGTGTCCTCGGATGGGGCCACAGTGTCTCCTGACCCCTCCTGTCTCAGCCTCCAGTATTTATGCTGCAGTAGTTTGTGTCAGGGGGCTAGGGTCAGTTTATTATATCTGGAGTACTTCTCCTGTCCTATTCGGTGTCCTGTGTGAATTTAAGTGTGCTCTCTCTAATTCTCTCTTTCACTCTTTCGGAGGACCTGAGCCCTAGGACCATGCCTCAGGACTACCTGACATGATGACTCCTTGCTGTCCCCAGTCCACCTGGCCATGCTGCTGCTCCAGTTTCAACTGTTCTGCCTTATTATTATTCGACCATGCTGGTCATTTATGAACATTTGAACATCTTGGCCATGTTCTGTTATAATCGCCACCCGGCACAGCCAGAAGAGGACTGGCCACCCCACATATCCTGGTTCCTCTCTAGGTTTCTTCCTAGGTTTTGGCCTTTCTAGGGAGTTTTTCCTAGCCACCGTGCTTCTACACCTGCATTGCTTGCTGTTTGGGGTTTTAGGCTGAGTTTCTGTACAGCACTTTGAGATATCAGCTGATGTACGAAGGGCTATATAAATACATTTGATTTGACGATTTGATTTGACAGCAGACAAAATTCAAGCCATATGTAAACAAATCATCAATCTAGCTTCTCGCCTTAAACTAGCGTTGTGTTTATTAAAACACTAACAAAAAAATTACACAAGAATAACAAGTGTTTCTTTTTGGGCGAGTAGAGATGGTTTCACCCTGTTTCAGAGTGTTTTCATCCGCTTCATACCTACTGAACACGACCCAATTGGAACCCACCTGCTGGCAGAACTCCTTGACGGATCGTCCACCCTCGATGAAGTGCTGGAAGAAGCCGTGCTCCCTCTGCAGGTAGCCCGAGGTGAGCAGCCGCAGGTACACCACGATGTAGTCTGACACACTCTGGTCTCTGAAGGAGCCCAGCAGCTCACGGAGGCCCGGCTGCTTCTCACACAGCTCCAACAGGTCCATGAACTAGGGGAAGAATTAACAATAATATGGTCAGTTAAGTGATGATTTTATGTGATGTCACTAACAGCGGTTAACATGTTCAGTATATGTGTAATGTGTGTGTGCTGTCACTGTTGTTCAAGTGTGTGTAATAATAGAACAGCAACTCACAGTATTGTGGAAGTCTTCGATGGTGAACTCTGTAAAACCCTGGTTGACCAGGTCCAGTTTGCTCTTTGCTGCCACTGCTTTGAACCTACAGCGACATACATTGAATCATCGGTATTCAGTAGCAATTAATGCAGCAACACTAACTAGATGACATCCATCTGTCGTATTACAGAGTCGGCTTTGCTGAACATCGAGGATCTAGATGCACTATGGAAGTGCTACGTTACCTCTGCAGCTCTTTGCTGTCTTCTAGCAGTGATTCGAGATGTGAAAAGCCAAAAGCTCTGTAGAAACAGTTCCCATCTGGCCGCGTCTTGCGGATATACGAGTATTTTTTGTGTAAATCCTAAGGGGGGGAAAAAACCAGGACAGAGTATACACAGTAAATACAATCGTAATGTGACTATTTCGAACCTTCAATAGATGTGGTCATAAGGATCTTTAGCGTTAAACCAGTAATATTATAATAAGCCATTTAGCAGACACTAGTCATGCGTGCATGCATTTTACATATGGGTGGTCCCGGGAATCAAACCCACTATCCTGGCTTTGCAAGCACCTTGCTCTACCCACTGAGCTACAGAGAAACAATGTTCCCTGCCACGAAGAGCGCAAAATACATTTCATCCCATGGAGAGAAGCACGAGACTGAACTTCACACAACTTTCTAGAGTTTTCCCCGTTAGTTAACACTATCAACGTTTCCCCAAGTGTGATTGAATCAACGCAATATTAGCCACTTTCAATGCAACATTCCGAAACAAAACGAACTATGCAAGATATTTTGTTGTATGCAGAGCGCATCAGAAGAGGATTCTACTGCGCACAACTCAACCCATACAGAGAACAGTGAGGCATAACCAATCAAAGCTCCAGTAGGCCTATATGCAAATAGACCATTGCCATATATGGATCTGTGCCATTTACTTAGAACTGGAGTGTTTACAGCATGGGCGGTCATGAGTAGATGCGCTTGTTTAGAGATCAAAGCATAAGCTGCATGTAGCCACATGTGCACATTTTGATCATATCCTTTGCTAGTTATTGAGTTTTAAGTCCAGTTATAGATAATTTGTAGTCAGCAATAGGGGAGTGATTGCTTCCAACAAGAGCAGAAAATGTGTACATTTCTAGACTTCTTTGAAAAGCTAGTCATGTAAAGAGCTTATTTTTTTTCTTCTTAAAGGGGCAGTGTTGTATTTTGAGACAGGAGGAATAAGCTAAGTAACCAATAGGCAGAGGGTAGCATAATTTGTCCGATTCTCTGTAATAATGGTATGGGAATCATGCATTTCTGTAAAGTGGTCTCTTGCATCAAACATTTTCAGTCACATCCTTGTCTGAAGTACCGGTGGATAAACAGGTTAATGTCAAACCCATCATGTTTTTTCTTCTTCAAAAGGTCTCATGGACTGAAAAGGAGACTTAAACATTTCTCAAGCCCATCAGACTGTTAAATAGCCATCACTACCACATTAGAGACTGCTGCCCTATATACATTGACTTGAAATCTCTGGCCACTTTAATAATGGAACACTAGTCACTTTTATAATGTTTACATATTTTGCATTACTCATCTCATATGTATATAATGTATTCTATTCTACTGTATCTTAGTCTATGCCACTGACATTGCTCATCCAAATATTTATATATTCTTAATTCCATTCCTTTACTTTGATTTGTAAGTATTGTGAAATTGTTAGATATTACGGCACTGTCAGAGCTAGAAACACAAGCATTTCGCTACACCTGCAATAACATCTGCTAAACACGTGTATGTGACCAATACATTTTGATTTGACTGTAGGCATTGAACACCACACATTGGCTGCTACTGTAGGCTGAATGATGGAACAGCTATTTCCATGTTAAAATGTTATGGGATGCATTTTCTCCATTGTTTCTTATGGTAGACCACTCTGGTAGGCCTACATTATGATCAAACAGCCACAGCCTACTTGGCCACTGTTAAAACTAACTTAAAGCAAGTACAGCCTCAGTGTTCACAGTAAACACGTGCTGGAAGTTGCACGGAATTTTCAATGTTCACTTTTGCGCTCAGCAGACTGGAAATTTGCTCAGTGCCAAAAAGGTTGAGGGAACATTGCAGAGGACCTGTATAAAGTCATGCAGATTCAAATCGTGTAATACAATATTGTTGTGGTTTACTTACCTTGATCTTGAGCTGATAAATGGTGTCTTCCACGGCATACTCTCTCTGCAACACTGATAGTTCCTGTCTGTCTGACACTAAAGGGATGCTAGTTGCGATCTAGACAGTCAAACAGACTGTTAAGGCACAGACATTTGTACGCACAGATTTATACAAACCAATATAAAAACAGGGTCTGCATTTAGACAGGCAGCCCAAATCTAATATTTTTCCCACACTAATTGGTATTTTGACCAATCAGATCAGCTCTGAAAAAGATCTAATGTGATTGGTCAAATGCCCAATTAGTGGGAGAAAAAAATATCAGAATTGAGCTGCCTGTCTAAACAGCCTGGGTGATCCAAAACACGTGATGCAAAGGCATGCAGTTCAACCTTCACATCAGACTTATGTCAGTCTAATTAAAAAACAGCCTGCACATTATCAATGTTTATTCAAGTATAAAATCTCTCACCTCCTGCTGGATTCGATCCTGCTGAGCCATAATAGCCTCATCATAAGCGAGGCAGTTTACTCCTCCCGCTAGAGAAGAAAAAAAAACACCATAGAAGTTTGTAAACATTTAAAAAAAGGCCAGTTCTGGTTATGTAATTTATACCACAACATGAGATTGATGACAGTAGGCATGTAGTTTAAGCAAATTCTGTAATCGCATATCAGTCTATTGATAAATATAAGTATTGAAGCTGGTTCACGTGGGGTGCAAGAGCAACGATGTGGTCAGCGTCTGACCATATTTTTGGAATAATTAGAATCGAGTCACTAACTAAGCTTGCGAACGTTAGTGCTAGCCAGCTAACTATCCAATTTCAGTTATGGCGTCAATAAACATTTGACAACCAATTGAAAGTCGGCAAAAAATATACTGTGAGTGAGAGCCTTCATTAGGTCGCATAAAAAACAATGTTGTTTACTCCATCCTCCCTAAAAATATAGCTAGGTCAAAATGCGTTTCTTTGTGTGTGTGACTTGAATGCTATGGCCTCCCCCATTCCCTTCTCATATTCATACAAGCAGCTTGTCCCTCAACTGCCATCACTAGATTACCTAACAGCCACATTACACCTCCATAAAAAATTACGTATTAATAGCCGAAGCCGGTTAGATTAGTTATCTTTCGTTTTGATGTTGTGTCACTCACCCTCCATCTCTCCCTGTGTTGTTTCCTGCTGCTGTTCCTCCGCCATTTTAGCTGTAGAATTCTATTTCCTTCGTCTCTCTGACCTCATTCTAAACTTCCGGGTTACACTAGTAGTGCAGGGATGCAATCTATACCTATATATAAATCATGTAATCATTATTCCAAACAGACGGAAAACTATAGTATCTATTGGACAAATTCAGGTAGTTCCCGCCCCGTTTCGTTCTGTTTGGTTCCCGGTGAATACACCCCCTGTGCCAGCAACTAGTGATTTTCTCTGACAAATGCACGTAAATACAGATATAACACATATTTAGAACGGGTCATCAGTTTCCTGGCTCAAATAACTATCTATTATTTACTTGCACCTAATGTGTGCAGATTTAAAACTTTTCAAATTTTATATAATATTTGTAATATTTGTTTTGGTCATTTATCAGACCAATTTACAAGACAAATTAGAGTTAAGTATCTTTCTCAAGGGAATGTCACAGATTTTTCACTTAGTCGGCTCGGGGATTTGGACCAATGACTTTTCGGTTACTGAACCAACGTCCTGAACTACAAGGCTACCCTAGTTTTTTTGTAGGCCCTCATTCTCAAACACTTGGGTCAGCTCATGTGCAAATGGATTATACAGTGCATTCGGAAAGTATTCATAACCCTTGTCTTTTTCCACATTTTGTTACGTTACGGTCTTATTCTAAAAATGGATTCGGCCTCCATCATTCTTAAATGGAAGAACTTTGGAACCACCAAGACTCTTCCTAGTGCTGGCTGCCCAGCCAAACTGAGCAATTGGGAGAGAAGGGCATTGGTCAGGGAGGTAACCAAGAACCAATGGTCACTCTGAGAGTTCCAGAATACCTCTGTGGAGATGGGAGAACCTTCCAGAAGGACAACCATCTCTGCAGCACTCCACCAATCAGGCCTTTATGGTAGAGTGGCCAGACGAAAGCCACTCAGTAAAAAGCACATGACAGCCCACTTGGAGTTTGACAAAAGGCACCTAAAGGACTCTCAGACAATGAGAAACAAGATTCCCTAGTCTGATGAAAGCAAGATTGAACTATTTGGCCTTAATGCCAAGTGTCACATCTGGAGAAAACCTGGCACCATCCTTACAGTGATGCATGGTGGTGGCAGCATCATGCTGTGGGGATGTTTTTTTTAGAGGCAGGGACGAGGAGACTAGTCAGGATTGAGGGAAAGATGAACAGAGCAAAGTACAGAGAGATCCTTGATGAAAACCTGCTCCAGAGCGCTCAGGACCTCAGACTGGAGCGAAGGTTCACCTTCCAACAGGACAACAACCCTAAGCACACAGCTTAGACAATGCAGGAGTGGCTTCGGGACAAGTCTCTGACACTCCCCATCCAACCTGACAGAGCTTGAGGAGCTGTAGAGAAGAATGAGAGAAACTCTCCAAATACAAGTTACAGACTCAAGGCTGTAATCGCTGCCAAATGTGCTTCAAAAAGTCCTGAGTAATGGGCCTGAATACCTTTGTAAATTAGATTTTTTTACACATTTGCAACACCAGTGTTTGCTTTGTCGTTATGGGGTATTGTGTGTAGATTTGGAAGGGGGGGGGCAATTTAATGTTTTTGAATAATGCTGTAACGTAACAAAATGTGGAAAAAGTCAAGGGGTCTGAATACTTTCCAAATTCACTGTATACACACACGGAGATGACAGCGGCATGATTTTGAAGGCACCACACATACATTTTGGCACCCCACACCATTGTAAAAATACTTTGTAAGCTATGAATCTCTACATTTAATATATAAAATCAATTTATTCAAGTATAACTACAGAAAGTTGTTACAGTCCCCACGTTGTCCTTGAAATTTAAAATGTAATAGAAATACTGTGGAATTTCATTCATGCCTATGGAGGACAACATCGGAGTGCAATTATGGCCAATTGTTGGCTTCAGCAAGCCAGGACTTCAGTACATAGTTGGTTATGTACAATTTTCCACACACACACCTCGGTTTGATATAGATAAATGGTCAAATCGTTTCACCACATATAAAATGTACACTAAACTAAACATGTTGAAACAATGATCAGACACTAGATTACGTGTTTTTATTGAGATAGAATGTCAAAAGGTAATTTTGTGACTTAAGTTCAAGCATCATAGGCCAGAAAAAGGAATGCAGCAGTTGACTTCTGATCCAAGAACCGTGGTCGAGAAACAGTTCAGCGCTTCTGGTAGTTCTGAACATTGGCGAGGATCCAACCGGATGGTCCTAATATGGCCACCGCAAAAATTGTCATGACGAAAGCGGTTTCCTGTGAACAGTGAGGCATGCAAGACTGTCATACTCATGCACGTCACCCAAGAACACAGGTTGGCAAGTCATATTATTGCCAATAATAAGGCATGCAAGAAATGCATCATTTTAAAACAGTCAACATAATTTGGATAAGTATATTTGGAAATGTCGTTGCATAATTGAAAACAGCTAGCCAACTACTATCTGAACTAGCTGGCTAGCTTCAAGGATTGCCTACTCACAGAACATGAAAATAACAAAACGGTTTATGAATATATTTGGCCTACTCACTGCAGCGCCGATTTGGTCTTTAGGGGGTTTACTGGATAACTTTGCTCGCTGGTTGATTGCACGTGTCCTCGAAGCCACAGTTGACCGTACTTTCAGCATTCCGCGCAGAAGGCCAGACATGATTCAACCGCATTAACAGGATCCGTTTATCAGGCTAGCTTGTTTGTGAGTTTGTTGCGTGTACTTTGCGTTGGTATTGTTTGAGACTTTATAGTCCTGACCTGCGGAAGCTACGTCATACGATCTTTAAAACTTTTCTCGTGGAAATTTGCTCAGTTTTGATTGGTAGACACAAAACCATCTCGACATGCAAGATGAGTGAATGTAGCCATTTTGGAAAGTAACAAAATATCACACAAGTGTTGTAACTTTGTCTCCTTTATTGACTGTTGTTTCACATTGACAAGAGAATGCAGAGTTTGAAGCTTTAAGTGCTTAGAGTCTCTCTAATGGAAAAAAACTACTGGACGTTGTGCAATCTTTATCAACCCGACACACTCAATTACTAGTGATTCAGTAGTTAACACTAAGTCCAAGACTTCCAAACAGTGACAAATACTATTGTACCAGAAATGGTTATTTATCTGAACATCAAAAAATACTTGCAGCTTAACAGTGAGGGGTCACTTTAGGCTGAACAACTACAGACACAGCTTAGTTAAGGCAGCATTATAGTCACTCAGAGAGGTATTAGGCAGAGAAGGTGGAGGAGAGAAGGCTTAGTTTGTTGCACTAAATGAAGGATAATTTTCCAACACTGGAACAACGTTTTGAGGATATACTGATGGGATCATTCTAAACAAAACGCACCTTATAGCAGAAAGTATTTCAGCAATAAGGATTGTGTGTGGGCTACCCAAAACACAAACATTAATAACACGCACAAATTACTACATTCGACATACAGACATACATTGAGCAAACAGTTTTATAACATGAAGGATCACGCATGTTAACCAAGTCCCTTCAACTTGAGTGGTTATTCAGTGCAGATATGAATAAAGAGGTGGTCCTTGGCAGGCCGAACCAGTAGTGTAGAATCACAGTGTCTATATGAGAAGAACGTGCTTATTTTGATAAGTCTCTATGTCCCACCATGTCTCATTCTTGGAAGACATGGTTTTGGTACCATTAGACAGTGGTGAGGTTTCCAGCTACTTGTTGGCCCCACTGACCATGTTAGCTTAAATGATGGTGAACAGTGTTATTGATGTTATTCATGTTGCACAAGCCAGTTGACTATGCATTGCTGGTGCATGTGAGAAGGTGAATGCTGATTTTGAATTAGCCCATTGAGACGGTGAATGCTGATTTGAATCAGCCCATTGAGAAGGTGAATGCTGATTTGAATCAGCCCATTGAGAAGGTGAATGCTGATTTGAATTAGCCCATTGAGAAGGTGAATGCTGATTTTGAATTAGCCCATTGAGAAGGTGAATGCTGATTTTGAATTAGCCCATTGAGAAGGTGAATGCTGATTTTGTATTAGCCCATTGAGAAGATGAATGCTGATTTTGTATTAGCCCATTGAGAAGGTGAATAATGATTTTGTATTAGCCCATTGAGAAGGTGAATGCTGATTTTGTATTAGCCCATTGAGAAGATGAATGCTGATTTTGTATTAGCCCATTGAGAAGGTGAATAATGATTTTGTATTAGCCCATTGAGAAGATGAATGCTGATTTTGTATTAGCCCATTGAGAAGGTGAATGCTGATTTTGTATTAGCCCATTGAGAAGGTGAATAATGATTTTGTATTAGCCCATTGAGAAGATGAATGCTGATTTTGTATTAGCCCATTGAGAAGGTGAATGCTGATTTTGTATTAGCCCATTGAGAAGGTGAATGCTGATTTTGTATTAGCCCATTGAGAAGGTGAATAATGATTTTGTATTAGCCCATTGAGAAGGTGAATAATGATTTTGTATTAGCCCATTGAGAAGGTGAATAATGATTTTGTATTAGCCCATTGAGAAGGTGAATAATGATTTTGTATTAGCCCATTGAGAAGGTGAATAATGATTTTGTATTAGCCCATTGAGAAGGTGAATGAATTAGCCCATTGATTTTTTTGTATTAGCCCATTGAGAAGGTGAATGCTGATTTTGTATTAGCCCATTGAGAAGGTGAATAATGATTTTGTATTAGCCCATTGAGAACGTGAATGCTGATTTTGTATTAGCCCATTGAGAAGGTGAATAATGATTTTGTATTAGCCCATTGAGAAGGTGAATAATGATTTTGTATTAGCCCATTGAGAAGGTGAATAATGATTTTGTATTAGCCCATTGAGAAGGTGAATAATGATTTTGTATTAGCCCATTGAGAAGGTGAATAATGATTTTGTATTAGCCCATTGAGAAGGTGAATAATGATTTTGTATTAGCCCATTGAGAAGGTGAATAATGATTTTGTATTAGCCCATTGAGAAGGTGAATAATGATTTTGTATTAGCCCATTGAGAAGGTGAATAATGATTTGTATTAGCCCATTGAGAAGGTGAATAATGATTTGTATTAGCCCATTGAGAAGGTGAATAATGATTTTGTATTAGCCCATTGAGAAGGTGAATAATGATTTGTATTAGCCCATTGAGAAGGTGAATAATGATTTTGTATTAGCCCATTGAGAAGGTGAATAATGATTTTGTATTAGCCCATTGAGAAGGTGAATAATGATTTTGTATTAGCCCATTGAGAAGGTGAATAATGATTTTGTATTAGCCCATTGAGAAGGTGAATAATGATTTTGTATTAGCCCATTGAGAAGGTGAATAATGATTTTGTATTAGCCCATTGAGAAGGTGAATAATGATTTTGTATTAGCCCATTGAGAAGGTGAATAATGATTTTGTATTAGCCCATTGAGAAGGTGAATAATGATTTGTATTAGCCCATTGAGAAGGTGAATAATGATTTGTATTAGCCCATTGAGAAGGTGAATAATGATTTTGTATTAGCCCATTGAGAAGGTGAATAATGATTTTGTATTAGCCCATTGAGAAGGTGAATAATGATTTTGTATTAGCCCATTGAGAAGGTGAATAATGATTTTGTATTAGCCCATTGAGAAGGTGAATAATGATTTTGTATTAGCCCATTGAGAAGGTGAATAATGATTTTGTATTAGCCCATTGAGAAGGTGAATAATGATTTTGTATTAGCCCATTGAGAAGGTGAATAATGATTTTGTATTAGCCCATTGAGAAGGTGAATAATGATTTTGTATTAGCCCATTGAGAAGGTGAATAATGATTTTGTATTAGCCCATTGAGAAGGTGAATAATGATTTGTATTAGCCCATTGAGAAGGTGAATAATGATTTTGTATTAGCCCATTGAGAAGGTGAATAATGATTTTGTATTAGCCCATTGAGAAGGTGAATAATGATTTTGTATTAGCCCATTGAGAAGGTGAATAATGATTTTGTATTAGCCCATTGAGAAGATGAATGCTGATTTTGTATTAGCCCATTGAGAACGTGAATGCTGATTTGTATTAGCTCATTGAGAAAATGAATGCTGAATGTCGAGGTTGAAAGTGGTATCAGGTTATTGGCCATCACGTAGCCGGACAGGGATTGCTACATGTATAGTCAATCATCAACTAATACTAACCACAATGAAATGACACAATGAAAATGTACTAGTTACAGGGAGCTTTCAGGTTTCTAAACCATTTCTCAAGTTAAAATGTTTTTTTGTGGAACAGCCAGAGGCAAAACCAGAAGCCGGGGCTGTGGAAAAACCAGAGGTTGGTTTTAGGCCTGGGGTTTATTGGCGAGGATCGTCTGGGGCAGGGATCCTTTCCAGGCTGGGCTCCATGCCCCAGATCTCCCGGGCGTACTGGGAGATAGTGCGGTCGCTAGAGAATTTACCACAACCAGCAATGTTGTGGATCACCATCTTGGTCCATTCTTTAGGGTTCTGTTGGGATGGATGGGAAGAGAGGGGAAATTAAAACCATTGCAGAAGGAAGGAATACTGTTATGTTATGTATCTGTAAAAAATCTTATAACTGACTGGGGAATAGTCAAGTCACAATTTATTTATAGAGCATTTAACAAGTCTCGATACACTTTACAAAAAAGAAAGAAAACAAGGCCTCCCGAGTGGTGCAGCGGTCTAAGGCACTGCATCGCAATGCTAGAGGCGTCACTACAGACCCAAGTTCAATCCCGGGCTGTATCACAGCTGGCCGTGATCAGGAGTCCCAAAGGGCGGCGCACAACTGGCCCAGCATTGTCCGGGTTAAGGGAGGGTTTGGCCGGTGAGGCTATACTTGGCTCATCGCGCTCTAGCGACTCCTTGTGGCGGGCCGGGCACCTACAGGCTGTCCTCGGGTCGTCAGTTGAACAGCGTTTCCTCCGACACATTGGTGCGGCTGGCTTCGGGGTTAAGCGGGCGGGTGTTAAGAAGCACGGTTTGGCGGGTCGTGTTTCTGAGGACGCATAACTCGACTTTCGTCTCTCCTGAGTCAGTTGGGGAATTGCAGCGATGAAACAAGATTGAAATTGGGGGGTAGAATACAAAAAACAGAAGAAAAAAAATAAAGAAAACAATTGATATTAAAAACATTTTCAGTCTATGAAACACTCACCTTGTAGAGAGCACTGACTTTCTCTTGGCATTTGATGTAAGCTTCGTAGTCAGCGAACACCTTGAATCTGTAACAAACATCATGCTCGGTTAGACATTGTGTGGCTGCGTGTATAACGGTAGAGTACAGTGTGTCCGCATTTGGGTGTTGTGACTCAGCGCTTTCCCCCACCTGTCATGGTGCAGCAGCATGTTGACAATGTCCTTGAAGAGGTCGTGCTGGTCGGGGCTAAAGAATCCACCAGCGATCTGGTCCATGGCCTGCTTCAGCTCAGGAATGCGGTTGTAGTAGTCCATGGCATCATATCTGGGAAGATGGACACATTTATAAAGAAGAGGATACATTTATAAAGAAGATTTTTTTTTAATATTATGGGATGCATGCCAGTTATCATCCTTCCTTCCAAGTCATCCAAAAAGCTGTCTCTTTCGGTTCTATCCTTTACCATGCAAATCGTCTTGGCTTCTCCACCAAAGTTTACCCAGTAAGCATCCTTCCATGTAATCCGAAATGTTCTCTCCTAAGCTATCATCCAATGCCAATCCTCATGTCTTCTTCTCCACCATCTCTGATCAGAACCCTTCGTCCATCCATTCACCCTCCCTCCACTGTCTTACCCACTCTTGTCCATGGCGTCCACGTCGTCTACCCTCATGCCGAAGATGAAGAGGTTCTCTTCTCCGGCCTCCTCGGCCATCTCTACGTTGGCTCCGTCCATGGTGCCAATGGTGAGCGCTCCGTTCAGCATGAACTTCATGTTGCCAGTGCCAGACGCCTCAGTGCCAGCTGTGGAGATCTGCTCAGACAGGTCGGACGCAGGGATGACTGGCGAGAGAGAGACAGAGAGACAGAGAGAGAGAAGGAGAGAAACCGAAACAGAGAGATGAGACAAGGCAGAGAGAAAATGTATGTGGAAGAAGTGGGAAGCCCCTTAAGTACACTCCAATGGGAACATAAAAAAAAACAAGAAAGCAGCAAGTATGTGAACTATTTACTTTTCTCTGCCAGAGTGACCTTGTAGTTCTCCAGGAAGATGACTTTGAGGCGGTCTCCCACCACAGTGTCGTGGTTGACAATCTCTCCGATGGCAGTGATCAGCCTAATGATCAGCTTTGCCGTGTGGTACCCAGGAGCAGCCTGGGAAAAAATGGAGAATATGAAATCACATGGATGCCAAAATCTTATACAGAGGGCACAGATCTGTTTGTGTTGTCTTGCCAGCTTTGGTCGTTGTCTCCATAGCCGTTGGTAAAACAGCTCAAACTGATGTGGGATAGTCTAATGTCGTGGAAATATACGCTGAATCATATTTCTCGATCATATTTCTCTATTCGTGAATTCAAATAAGAGTTTATTGCAGTTGGCCCATGAACCAACCGCCTTTCCAGCCTCGGCACATACCTTTTATACAGTTTTCATCCTTACGTCACACACATAGTAACTCCTCTTTATGTTAATGATTCATCCCCTTTGGCTTTTAGCCACAAATATCTTTTTGCCTTGCACTCATTTTTAGCTTGGTTTCCATTTTCTTATTGGCACAGACATTAGGGCATAGATGCCATTGGTGGCGTAACCATAGCAATGATACAAAAATAAACATTAGGGCATAGATTCCATTGGTGGCGTAACCATAACAAGGATACAAAAATAAACAGACACGCACACTCCTAATGCAGGTGCATGTCTAATGGTGCTTGAGTAATACAAACCTATGCTCATAATGCACGTCTAATGAACCTCACGGGACTAGATTATTGCTTCCCTTAGCCTAATGACCTAGACACATATACAGAATGCATTAATTCTGCTTAAGATGTATAATGTGCACACATGTACTAGCAAATTCCCAATACTAACAAAATATATCCAATGAGTTTTGCAGTACAACCTGTATCCTAATTACTTGATCAAACATCTAGTGTGGCTCACCTTTCCTCCAATCATGATAGTCCTGGGGGTCCAATTCTTGTTGGGCTCCTTCTGGATGCCTGAATGAAAAAGACGACAGGTTAACTTGGTTGACAGAATAATGTTTCTCACTAAAGCTGCAAAAGAACAGAGGACCACTCACGGTTGTAGAGAGTGATGATGTGCAGGCAGTTGAGCAGCTGCCTCTTGTACTCGTGGATCCTCTTGACTTGAACGTCGAACATGGAGTTGGGGTTGATCTTCACCTTGTAGTGCTCCTCGAGATAGGCAGAAAACTTAAGCTTGTTCTCCTACAGATAGACACAGTAAAGTGTTAGGAGTTATAGTACGGACCTTGGCTCAGACGGAGGTGGTGACTCGAATTACAATGACAACATATTTCAAGAGATTGTTATGTTCTGACCTGTTTGACCTTGGCGATGTCATGAATCAAAGAGTCGTCATCCACAAACGCCAGCAACTTCTTCAGTTGGTCCAGATCGCGGATGTAATCCTCACCGATCCTCTGAACATTCAAACATACAGAAATAACCATTTTTAGAATCATCATTTCTCAGACACTACTGCGACACGAGCACCAACTGTCACTCCACTTTGGATATGATTTTAGCTACACTCCACCACACACCTCTGCAATGACTTCAGCCAGCCCAGGGTTGCACATGACCAGCCAGCGTCGGGGCGTGATCCCGTTGGTCTTGTTCTGGAACTTGTGGGGGTCCACCTCGTAGAAGTCTTTGAACCTAGTGGGCTCAATGAATGATTGATAGATCAAATACCATTCAACATATGGGGCCAGTGGGAAAACAGGTTACCATATTGGCTAGGGATAGCGTTATAAGTAGCTAGAAATAAAACAAACTAAAACAACGTTTCTTCGTACAGAGTGGCTTTGATGATGTCCGAGTGGATGCGGGCCACTCCGTTGACGGCGTGGGAGCCCACGATGCACAGGTGGGCCATGTTGATCTTCTTCTGGTCGCCCTCCTCCACTAGGGACATGCGGCGCAGACGATCATGGTCCCCGGGGTAGAGCTTAGCGATGCGCTGAGGGAAGGAGGAGAAAGAGGATTGGAAACAATTACCTTCACACCCATTTGTTTACATCACATTAAAGAAGAAAATATTGAGGGATATGGTGTTGCTTTTTACAGTAGCTAACTCCTAATCCTCTCAGGCACGTGAATATATGTTTACAGAATATTCTCTCATATACAGTGCATTCGGAAAGTATTCAGACCCCTTCACCCCCCCCCCAAATCAATCTACACACAATACCCCATAATGACAAAGCAAAAGAAAAACATTTTTCAATAAAGCTTTGCAAATGTATAAAGCTCAGGGGCATCCTGTTTCCATTGATCATCCTTGAGATGTTTCTATAAATTGATTGGAATCTACCTGTGGTAAATTCAATTGATTGGACATGATTTGGAAAGGCACAAACCTGTCTATATAAGGTCCCACAGTTGACAGTGCATGTCAGAGCAAAAACCAAGCCATGAGGTTGAAGGAATTGTCTGTAGAGCTCCGAGACAGGATTGTGAAAATATTTCTGCAGTATTGAAGGTCCCCAAGGACACAGAGGCCTCCATCATTCTTAAATGGAAGAAGTTTGGTACCACCAAGACTCTTCCTAGTGCTGGCCGCACAGCCAAACTGAGCAATTGGGAGAGAAGGGCATTGGTCAGGGAGGTGACCAAAAACCCGATGGTCACTCTGACAGAGTTCCAGAATACCTCTGTGGAGATGGGAGAACCTCCCAGAAGGACAACCATCTCTGCAGTACTCCACCAATCAGACATTTATGGTAGAGGGGCCAGATGAAAGCCACTCCTCAGTAAAAAGCACCTGACAGCCCGCTTGGAGTTTGCCAAAAGGCACCTAAAGGACTCTCAGACCACGATAAACAAGTCTCTGGTCTGATGAATGCAGGATTGAAATCTTTGGTCTGAATGCCAAGCGTCACATCTGGAGGAAACCTGGCACCATCCACACAGTGAAGCATGGTGGTGGCAGCACCATGCTGAGGGGATGTTTTTCATAGGACAACAATCAGCCGTATATTGCACAAATCTGGCCTTTATGGAAGAGTAGCAAGAAAAAGCCATTTCTTAAAGATATCCATAAAAAGTGTTGTTTAAAGTTTGCCACAAGCCACCTGGGAGACACACCAAACATGTGGAAGCAGGTGCTCTGGTCAGATGAAACCAAAATTGAACTTTTTGGCAACAATGCAAAACGTTATGTTTGGCGTAAAAGCAACACAGCTCATCACCCTGAACACACCATCCCCACTGTCAAACATGGTGGTGGCAGCATCATGGTTTGGGCCTGCTTTTCTTCAGCAGGGACAGGGAAGATGGTTAAAATTGATGGGAAGATGGATGGAGCCAAATACAGGTCCATTGAAGAAGACCTGATGGAGTCTGCAAAAGACCTGAGACTGGGACGGAGATTTGTCTTCCGAAAGGGACAATGATCCAAAACATAAAGCAAAATCTACAATGGAATGGTTCAAAAATAAACATATCCAGGTGTTAGAATGGCCAAGTCAAAGTCCAGACCTGAATCCAATCGAGAATCTGTGGAAAGAACTGAAAACTGTTGTTCACAAATGCTCTCCATTTAACCTCACTGAGCTCGAGCTGTTTTGCAAGGAGGAATGGGAAAAAATTCAGTCTCTCGATGTGCAAAACTGATAGAGACATACCCCAAGCGACTTACAGCTGTAATCGCATCAAAAGGTGGCGCTACAAAGTATTAACTTAAGGGGGCTGAATAATTTTGCACGCCCAATTTTTCCGTTTTTGATTTGTTAAAAAAGTTTGAAATATCCAATAAATGTCGTTCCATTTCATGATTGTGTCCCACTTGTTGTTGATTCTTCACAAAAAAGTACAGTTTTATATCTTTATGTTTGAAGCCTGAAAAGTGGCAAAAGGTCGCAAAGTTCAAGGGGGCCGAATACTTTCGCATGGCACTGTATGTAAATGTGACATTTTTATTTTGAATACATTTGCCAACACTTCTAAAAACCTGTTTTTGCTTTGTCATTAATGGGGTATTGTGATTTCATTATGGGGTATTGTGATGTCATTATGGGGTATCGTGTGTAGATTTGATGAGGGGGGGAAAAAACAATTTCATCCATTTTAGAATAAGGATGTAACATAACAAAATATGGAAAAAGTGAAGGGGTCTGAATACTTTATGAATGCCCTGCATACGTACACTTGTATGGTTGTAATACTGTGTGTTACAGGAGTGCCCTGTATACGTACACTCGTATGGTTGTAATACTGTGTGTTACAGGAGTGCCCTGCATACGTACACTCGTATGGTTGTAATACTGTGTGTTACAGGAGTGCCCTGCATACGTACACTCGTATGGTTGTAATACTGTGTGTTACAGGAGTGCCCTGCATACGTACACTCGTATGGTTGTAATACTGTGTGTTACAGGAGTGCCCTGCATACGTACACTCGTATGGTTGTAATACTGTGTGTTACAGGAGTGCCCTGCATACGTACACTCGTATGGTTGTAATACTGTGTGTTACAGGAGTGCCCTGCATACGTACACTCGTATGGCTGTAATACTGTGTGTTACAGGAGTGTTTGACTCTACCTCCAGGTGACGTCGGTTGATCTCGTAGATGATCTCCAGGTGTCTGGGCAGAAGGTTCTGGAGCAGGTCTGTGGGCCAGCGCTCCAGAGCCTCAGGCAGGACGGTGTGGTTGGTGTAGGCACAGGTACGTGTGCAGATGTCCCAGGCCTGAGTGATGTGGGAAATACAATGATACAGGTAGAAGGAAATTGTCTTGATTAATGTTTGGTGAATCCATTTAGGAGCATTTCCCCATTTGTGGTAAGTATTCTTTACACTTGTATGTATCATTTCTTTAGCAGTGGGACCAGCACTATACCTTCTCCCATTTCTGGTGCTCCGTGTCCAACAAAATCCTCATCAGCTCAGGGATGGCCATGGCAGGGTGGGTGTCGTTCAGCTGGATGGCCACCTATAATACAGGCCGGGGAGAGGGCATCAGACAATACAGTTGGAAGACACAGTTAGGGGAGGAAACTGTTGCATGTGAACACACAGTCTCACATTCAAATGTATTTATCAAGCCCTTTTCACATCAGTCGATGTCACAAAGTGCTTATACAGAAACCCAGTCTAAAACCCCAAATAGCAAGCAATGCAGAAGTGGAAGCACATTGTGTCTTTGACATCATACCGGAGTGTGCTCGGTGAACAAAGCCATTTGGAGACTATATGGTACTTATATGCATATAATTCAGTTAGAACATACACTTAGCGTCCTAGACTATCTATCGTATCCATCTTACCTTGTCAGGTAGGGTGGACAGGTCAACGCGCACAACCTCAGTGGAGCCGAACTTGGAGGACTTGAAGCGACGCACGATGTCCTGCAGAGTGGCCGCCACCACAAAGTATTCCTGCTTCAGACGAAGCTCCTTCCCCTCGAAGAACTGGGGTCAAAAACAGGACCACAGTCCATCACACTCGATTATTATTATGATGTTCTCAGAGAAGTGCTTTGATGACTCAGCTTAAATTCATTCTTACAGGAACCAGTGTCTATGTTGAGCAGGAGACATAACACTTGAAAATGGATTAAATGTTTTGACAGCATTAGGAAAACTCATTGATTGTCGATAAGAATTTGTTCTTAGAATTCGTCTGGCTAAATAACGGTTCAAATCAACACTGGGTTCTACTCACGTTGTCATTGGGGTACAGAACACGGGAGATGTTCTCAGCCAAGTTTCTGTCCAGCACAGCTTGAATATAGCCACCCACATTGACTGTAGAACAAACAAAAATGCTGTGGTCACATCTAGCATTTCAAATGTCTTGCCTAGTACTGTCTTCCAGCTCCCATCAGGACAATCAACATCATGATTGTTGAATTAGATTACGGATAATAAAACTGATGGTTGAATTTGATTACTGATAATAATGTTACAAAGGTTGTAAACATTTTCATGGATGCAGAATTTAATCAGTAGGTTTAAACAATAAAGCAGACACAGACAAGCCCAAACAGTCCAGAAGTAACTCACAGTCTTTCAGGTTGAAATCACAGGGGGCCTTGGCAGACCACAGTCTCATGGTGTTCACAACATTGTTCCTGTAGCCAGGGACTGGGGTGTCATAAGGAAGGGCCAACACTACCTGTTAATGTAGAAGGACCAACACTACCTGTTAATGTAGAAGGGCCAACACTACCTGTTAATGTAGAAGGACCAACACTACCTGTTAATGTAGAAGGGCCAACACTACCTGTTAATGTAGAAGGGCCAACACTACCTGTTAATGTAGAATGGCCAACACTACCTGTTAATGTAGAAGGGCCAACACTACCTGTTAATGTAGAATGGCCAACACTACCTGTTAATGTGGAAGGGCTACCTGTTAATGTAGAATGGCCAACACTACCTGTTAATGTAGAAGGGCCAACACTACCTGTTAATGTAGAAGGGCCAACACTACCTGTTAATGTAGAAGGGCCAACACTACCTGTTAATCCAATTTGTAAGTCGCTCTGGATAAGAGTGTCTGCTAAATGACTTAAATGTAAATGTAATGTAGAAGGGCCATGTCATGTTTAATTACGTCCACAATGATGACTATTTCTATGTTGTATCGTCTGTATGTAGTCTCTCACCTGTGTGTCAACCCATTTCACACCCTCGGGGGTGTGCTCCACTCTGCCGTAGAAGTGGACGGGTCGCATGTACTCAGGGCGGGCCTTCTCCCAGGGGTTGCCGTAGCGCAGCCAATCGTCAGCCTCCTCTACCTGTCGATTATCATGATTATACAGCTTCATGAGTTCACTATGACTAGTTTGCAAATGTGAGAAATTATTCATAAAATAATTTGACCATCTAAAGCACATGACTCCAACAACCCCGAAAAGGACTATTTACACTGACTAACATGTAATCAAAGACACAGACATGTACATACATATAGTCAACTTTGCCAGTTAAACTACCTGCCAGCCATTCACAATTTTCTGGTTGAAGATGCCGAACTCATAGCGGATGCCATAGCCGTAAGCTGCCAGTCCCAGAGACGCCATGGAATCTAGGAAGCAGGCTGAGAGCACAGGGGGAGGGGCGAGAGAGATGGGGTGAGACAGGGTTGTCCTGACCACTGAGCATCACTGTCGTTGGCAACACTATTTTTAGGGGGGAAGCAGCGAGGTAGACCAATAGAGAGCCAAGGAGGAGGAACTCACCGGCGAGCCGTCCAAGGCCACCATTTCCCAGGCCGGCATCTTCCTCAATGTCCTGCAGCTCCTCCATGTCCAGGCCCAACTGATGAAGATGAAGATAAATTGTTAAGATTCATAGTTCTTCATTAGTCTATAATACATTATACAATGAGGGAGGATGGAGCTACATTAATCATGTATTAGGAAAAGCTTTTTCTTCTGAATACATGGAAATGGCGCAGTGTTCAATCTCAGAGAAGGACAAGTAACCTGAAATTCTTACATAAGAAAGTATCCTTGAATCTTGAATGAAGTGTGAGAAAAAGCACTTATTTTCAGTTGCATAAATGTTCACTGTGCCAGTTCCATAGCCTCTGCAGTGTATGTCAGACGCAATGTTCTAGGTTGAGGTAACTATGATGGTCCACTGTCAGGGTCCAGGAGTGGCCTAAGGCCGATCCATCTCTCACCTGATAGGTAGCCTCGTCGCATGCGTTCTCCAGAGCCAGGTTCACCATTGTATTCTGCAGGGTGCGCCCCATGTAGAACTCAAGGGACAGGTAATACACACGCTAGAGAGGAACAGCAGGGGAAGGTTCATCAAGGAGAGTTAATGCAGTACAGTACAGTGTCAATATTAAACACCTTCAGCCACCCAACAGTAGTGTGCCCCCATGTGGTTGCCCTGCGAAAATGCCACGTTGTCTATGACCCTCGGGCAGCGGCTGTGGCCAGGGGGAGAGAGCAGGTGCTGCCAACAACAGGAGTGCTATTCTTAGCGACCAGTCAAGCAACAGCTCATTGTGAGTGTGTTTGGACTCACTTGGAACTCCCTGCCAGTGGTGTCTGATTTTAGTTTCTTTAAGGCACGCTCAGTACACCCCAAGGTCTCATAACAACCTATATAAAGAGTACAGAAAACAGTGCCAGCATTCTGTTCCTGGCCTGAAACCCTGACGGATAAATCAACACTGTACTTACTGTATGTCCGTATAATATTTCTCTGCAGCCTGTCTCCACCCATTACAACATTATACAGAGGAAATGTACATTGTACATGTCGTGGAAGGATCAGAATTTGTTGGTAACATTTGTAAGATGTTTAATATTCATCAATTGTGTGTAAGTTACTTCTCATCAGAATGGTATTTTTGTATAATACTGTGGCGAGGTTGCAGTTATCTGTTCTATGTCAAGACTAAGTTGCATGGGCCACAGAGAGGGGAGAGGTCAAAGTGTCATCATGTGTAACATATATTTTGCTCCACTGTGTGTGTGCCAGTTCACTCCCTACTTTTCCCATGGAGGATGGCAGTGTCTGGAATCATTCTATCCTCTCCGTGAGTTTGTATTTTGAGTTGGTTGTATCTAAATGACAATTTGATATATGCCTGTTGATATGGAGGATTGGTTTATGGTTCTGGGGTTTGGGAAAGGAGACAAAGCTGAACGATGAATTATGTCTATGCTGTCTGACTATGTGTGATCTTTGCTATAAAGGATCCCATTTTGCCATTGTGTGGGGACTCTCAACTTTTCATTAGAGATACTGAACTGTTGAAAGTCAAAATGCTATAGAGCTTATATAATTAAAGATGGATTTTTATAACTAACTCTGACTTGTGTGTGTGGTTTGCTCCCATGATTTGGTAAATAGAGGAAATTTCCACGACATACATCATATAATCGTTCACGTTCCAATTCATGTATGGGGTATGTTACTCAGACTGAAGCTATGAAATGAAATGGCTCTTCTGCTTGACTATTTCTAAGGTCACTACAGTACTATAAGAGCGTTGAGCAGGGTGGCGTGATCCTACATGAATAGTTGGGAGGGGTTAACACCTGAGCCTTTGATTGACCGTTGACATCTCAAAGGTTGTTCTTCGACAATCGGGGGAATGCAAATGCGGACATGGAAAACAGAGCGCACCACTGTCCCATCAAGTGTGACTAAGATAAAGTGACAAAGGCATCCAGTCCCTGGATGTAAATATAGCAGCATGGGTGATCAGTTCCTAAATGTTCGAGCGACTAGGCAGATTGGTGCAGATGGGGTTGCATTAACACACAAAACCACAGGACAGATTTTATTACTGTGGGTTGTACATTTGATGACTTCAGGGAGCATGGATTGTTATTCTGCTTATGAAGCCTACATAGCCATATTTATATGTGAAATGTACAAATACCAAAAAAATGTAGTTGAACCTGAGTCCGATGACTAGGTGTTATCAACTAAGGATTAGTGGACACAAATTACAATATATTTCTTAGGAGGCATTGGGCAAATATGTTCTCAGGGACTTTGACTTTATAAAGGTTGACCCCCGGGCACTAATAAAATGAATGTCATTCAAAGCCTGTAGCTCAGGGCCAGGAGTTACGAGCCTAATGACACTGCAGACCTTTTCAATTATATTTCTGTTATAAGTTACCATATCATACAATCAACAGATGTCTGCTCTTCTGCACACAAAAATAACAGTTATTTTGTTCCTTTACCAACCATAATAATGAATGTGGCTATACTGGTATGATGCTGATTGTGTCATACATAATGTTCTATCAGGTTTATTGGATCAGACAGAGAGAGCCTCTGGTGCGTTCTGGTTCAATTAATTGATAAATCATTGTTTCTGTGCCACTGATATGTATGAGATAGAAAATAGGAATAATTCTAACAGCTAATATCCATCTCCAAAAGAATTTAACACATATAATGTGTCTTGACAGTATTTAGGCTACTATGTAAACATATTGGTTTGGGTTACAGTAACTTCTAGGCTATCCTATTACGCAATACATAGTTAATAACCAGTTGACTGACTCCCATTAAACAGTGCGCTGCATTAGTGTCATTCTACAAGTGTCAAGCACTAGCTTGAAAATATTGACACCATTTCAGCTATCAATGTCAGATGCATTCCCTGTTAGAATAGAGAGAGAGACAAACGTTTACTGAGTCGTGTTCTCATCCAGAGATGCACAACATGGTTATGTAACTTGTAAGGGGCTTTGGAGCGCTCAATACATAATTCGGCATTCTCATGTTCACCGCATAATTACATTGCAGATGAAATAGGTAGGCTACTTAAATACATGTTATAAACATGAAGCGCATCCCTAGTCTATACTTCAGCATCATTGAACATACTGCGCAGTAATATTTCCCTGGGAAGCCACCCCTCCCACTTTCCGGAGTCTGACAGAGGCGTACGTGCCGAGTAGCGTGCGAGGGGATGGGATCACTATGACACTGCGGCAACCATATTGCTTGCTTACTTTGGGGTCTTTCTCATAGTAGTGCTGCTGCGTCCTGATCCATCTGCCCACCAGATGGTCGCGGACAGTGTTGGCCAAGGCGAAGTAGTAGTCCCGTTTGGTCGCCACATTTCGGTCCTTTACCAGAGTAAAGTGGAGATGGCGATTAAAATTGGTCTTAAGGTCTGAAACATTTTCCACTCCTGCAAGCCCCCGCACCGATATCTGCTTCCTCTTATCCTGGTCTGTCAGTGGCTTGGGCATCTTGGTAAATGCGTATTTTCTATTGTGCGACTGTAGATCCGAAATGCAAAAATCAACCGAGGATGATGGGAGATGGCTTCGCGTGTCACACTGTGTGTCCTTCCTTCCTCCCTCTGTCTCGTCAAAGTGTGGACACCAGAGTTGGTATGCCAGACCTGCACTGTTATATATATAAACGCACATACAAACAGTCGAGCACATAGGGCGGGTCTTACAGAACCTCCAGCCCAATTGACAGTTGATCCTCTTCGTGACAATAATGGTTAATGCTATACGGTATGCTTAGGACGTCCGTAACCTAACCCCTACCCTTATCCTTACCTTAACCATTTGCCATTTCAATCCCAATGGCCTTTGATCCCGGACGTCCCAAGGATTCCAAATAGCACAGACCATGACAATATGCAGGGAGGGATATTCACTTTTAATTTAACGAGACCCCCCCACAAAAAAAATAATAATAACCTCCCTCGAACAGCTGAGAAGGGATGATGGCATTGAGGAGTGTACATGAGGGGTGTGAGCCATGTAGCCTATCAGCATGGGTAGAATATTCTGTCTTCCTGGATACATGTACAAGTAGAGTGAAATGCCTTTCGTACTGGACAACGAAATATTCGCTGAGCTCGATCACATGTCGATTCTGCAGAAAACACAACGATTCTATTTAATCAATACAAAATGATTGTCTCCACTGTACAGTATTAGAGGGTCCTTTATTCATGATATCTTACAGGGTGGTAGTGGACAGTCTCGGTGCAAAATACATGCAACAGGTTTTCAAAGAACGATGTGTATTGCCTGTCCAAGCCTTATTATTGAGGATATAACTTTATTTTCCTCTCCAGGACCAATGATCCACCCTATAGGAATTTGATCATGAAATCTATTAATAGCCACGTTGTATATAAGCGAAAGAAAAGGGCGTTTGTTTGACCCCTTGCGAACGTGACCATGTACATGACTGAAACTTGGCCGCGATTCATACGAAGCCTATGGTGGATTTAGCCAGTGGTGGAAAAAGTATCCAATTTCATACTTGAGTAAAATTCAAGATACCTTAATAGAAAATGACTCAAGTAAAAGTGAAAGTCCCCCAGTAAAATACTACATGAGTAAAAGTCTAAAAGTATTTGGTTTTAAATATACAGTACCTGTCATGTTTGTCATTTATTATCATGTCTTGTCCCTGTGCTCCCCATGCTATTCGTTTCCCTCTGCTGGTCTTATTTGGTTCTTTCCCTCCTTCTATCCCTCTCTCTCCCCCTCCCTCTCTCACTCTCTCGCTCTCTCTTCTCTCTATCGTTCCGTTCCTGCTCCCAGCTGTTCCTATTCCCCTAATCATCATTTAGTCTTCCCACACCTGTTCCCGATCCTTTCCCCTGATTAGAGTCCCTATTTATTCCTTTGTGTTCCGTTCCTGTCCCGTCGGTTCCTTGTTTAGTATTCACCATGCTGTGATTGCGTTTCGCCCTGTCCTGTCGTGTGTCTTTTGCTGTGATTGTGTATCGCCCTGTCCTGTCGTGTTTTTTGCCTTCATCAGATGCTGCGTGTGAGCAGGTGTCTCTATCAACTACGGCCTGCGCCTACCCGGGTGGTAGTGGACAGTCGACCTGCAGTCTGTGGCCGCTTCTCCAGTTATTCCCCTCTACAGACTAGAGGATTTTTGTTATTCCCTGTTTGGACTTAAATAAACTCTGTTTCTGTTAAGTCGCTTTTGGGTCCTCTTTCACCTGCATGACAGTACCAGTCAAACGTTTGGACACACCTACCCATTCCAGGGTTTTCTTTATTTTTTACTATTTTCTACATTGTAGAATAATAGTGAAGACATCAAAACTATGAAATAACACATATGGAATTATGTAGTGACCAAAAATGTGTTAAACAAATCAAAACATATTTTAGAATCTTCAAAGTAGCTACTTGTCACGCCCTGACCATAGTTTGCTTTGTATGTTTATATGTTTCGTTTGGTCAGGGTGTGATCTGAGTGGGCATTCTATGTTGTATGTCTAGTTTGTCTGTTTCTGTGTTTGGCCTGATATGGTTCTCAATCAGAGGCAGGTGTTAGTCATTGTCTCTGATTGGGAACCATATATGGGTAGCCTGTTTTGTCATTGTGGGTTGTGGGTGGTTGTCTATGTGTAGTGTTTGTGTCAGCACTATTGTTTATTAGCTTCACGGTTGTCATTTGTTGTTTTGTAGTGTTCAGTTTTTTCAATTAAAATGACAAACACTTACCACGCTGCGTATTGGTCCTCTGATCCTTCTCGCTTCTCCTCGTCAGATGAAGAGGACGAAGACAGCCGTGACACCACCCTTTGCCTTGATGACAGCTTTGCACACTCTTGGCATTCTCTCAACCAGCTTCATGAGGTAGTCAACTGGAATGCATTTCAATTAACAGGTGTGACTTGTTAAAAGTTAGTATGTGGAATTTCTTTAATGCGTTTGAGAATTATTGTGTTATGACAAGGTAAGGGTGGTATACAGAAGACAGTCCTATCTGGTAAAAGACCAAGTCCATATTATGGCAAGAACAGCTCAAATAAGCAAAGAGAAATGACAGTCCATCATTACTTTAAGACAAAGGTCAGTCAATCCGGAAAATTTCGAAATTTCAAAAATTTCAAAAACTATCAAGCTCTAACATGAAACTGGCTCTCATGAAGACCGCCACAGGAAAGGAAGACCCAGAGTTACCTCTGCTGCAGAGGATAAGTTCATTAGAGTTGCACCTCAGATTACAGCCCAAATAAATGCTTCTCAGAGTTCAAGTAACAGACACATCTCAACTACAATGTTCAGAGGAGACTGCATGAATCAGGCCTTCATGGTCAAATTGCTGCAAATAATATAATATGCCATTTAGCAGACGCTTTTATCCAAAGCGACTTACATTCTACGTATGGGTGGTCCCGGGGATCGAACCCACTACCCTGGCGTTACAAGCGCCATGCTCTACCAACTGAGCTACAGAAGGACCACCAAAGAAACCACTAATAAAGGACACAAATAATAAGGGACTTGCTTGGGTCAAGAAACACGAGCAATGGACATTAGACCAGTGGAAATCTGTCCTTTGGTCTGATGAATCCAAATTTGAGATTTTTGGTTCCAACCGCCGTGTCTTTGTGAGACGCAAAGTAGGTGAACGGATGATCTCTGCATGTGCCGTTTCCACCGTGAAGCATGGAGGAAGAGGTCTGATGGTGTGGGGTGCTGTGCTGGTGACACTGTATGATTTATTTAGAATTAAAGGCACACTTAACCAGCATGGGTACCACAGTATTCTGCAGCGATACACCATCCCATCTGGTTTGCACATAGTGGAACTATCATTTGTTTTTCAACAGGACAATGACCCAACACACCTCCAGGCTGTGTAAGGATTATTTGACCAAGAAGGAGAGTGATGAAGTGCCGTATCAGATGACCTGGCCTCCACAATCACCGACCTCAATCCAATTGAGATGGTTTGGGATGAGTTGGACCGCAGAGTGAAGGAAAAGCAGCCAACAAGTGGTCAACATATGTTGGATCTCCTTCAGGATTGTTGGAAAAGCATTCCAGGTGAAGCTGGTTGAGAGAATGCCAAGAGTGTGCAACACTGTCAAAGGCAAAGGGGGGCTACTTTGAATAATCTAAAATACAGTATATAGTTTGAGTTGTTTAACACTTTTTTGGTTACATGATTCCAAACAGTGAGGGGAAAAAAGTATTTGATCCCCTGCTGATTTTGTACGTTTGCCCACCGACAAATATAATGACCAGTCTATAATTTTAATGGTAGGTTTATTTGAACAGTGAGAGACAGAATAACAACAAAAAAAAATCCAGAAAAACGCATGTAAAAAAAATAATAAATTGATTTGCATTTTAATGAGGGAAATAAGTATTTGACCCCCAAAACATGACTTAGTACTTGGTGGCAAAACCCTTGTTGGCAATCACAGAGGTCAGACGTTTCTTGTAGTTGGCCCCCAGGTTTGCACACATCTCAGGAGGGATCTTCTCCAAGTCATTAAGGTTTCGAGGCTGACGTTTGGCAACTTGAACCTTCAGCTCCCTCCCACAGATTTTCTATGGGATTAAGGTCTGGAGACCGGCTAGGCCACTCCAGGACCATAATGTGCTTCTTCTTGAACCACTCCTTTGTTGCTGTGGCTGTGTGTTTTGGGTCATTGTCATGCTGGAATACCCATCCACGACCCATTTTCAATGCCCTGGCAGAGGGAAGGAGGTTCTCTCCCAGGATTTGACGGTACATGGCCCCGTCCATCGCCCCTTTGATGCTGTGAAGTTGTCCTGTCCCCTTAGCAGAAAAACACCCCCAAAGCATAACGTTTCCACCTCCATGTTTGACGGTGGGGATGGTGTTCTTGGGGTCATAGGCAGCATTCCTCCTCCTCCAAACACGGCGAGTTGAGTTGATGCCAAAGAGCTCCATTTTGGTCTCATCTGACCACAACACTTTCACCCAGTTGTCCTCTGAATCATTCAGATGTTCAATGGCAAACTTCAGACGGGCATGTATATGTGCTTTCTTGAGCAGGGGGACCTTGAGGGCACTGCAGGATTTCAGTCCTTCACGGCGTAGTGTGTTACCAATTGTTTTCTTGGTGACTATGGTCCCAGCTGCCTTGAGATCATTGACAAGATCCTCCCGTGTAGTTCTGGGCTGATTCCTCATCGTTCTCATGATCATTGCAACTCCACGAGGTGAGATCTTGCATGGAGCCCCAGGCCGAGGGAGATTGACAGTTCTTTTGTGTTTCTTCCATTTGCGAATAATCGCACCAACTGTTGTCACCTTCTCACCAGCTGCTTGACGATAGTCTTGTAGCCCAGTCCAGCCTTGTGTAGGTCTACAATCTTGTCCCTGACATCCTTGGAGAGCTCTTTGCTCTTGGCCATGGTGGAGAGTTTGGAATCTGATTGATTGATTGCTTCTGTGGACAGGTGTCTTTTATACAGGTAACAAATTGAGATTAGGAGCACTCCTTTAAGAGTGTGCTCCTAATCTCAGCTCGTTACCTGTATAAAAGACACCTGGGAGCCAGAAATATTTCTGATTGAGAGGGGGTCAAATACTTATTTCCTTCATTAAAATGCAAATCAATTTATAACATTTTTGACATGCGTTTTTCTGGGTTTTTGTTGTTGTTATTCTGTCTCTCGCTGTTCAAATAAACCTACCATTAAAATTATAGACTGATAATTTCTTTGTCAGTGGGCAAAAGTACAAAATCAGCAGGGGATCAAATACTTTTTTCTCTCACTATGTTATTTTATAGTTTTGATGTCTTCACTATAAAATACTAAAAATAAAGAAAAACCATTGAATGAGTAGGTGTGTCAACTTTTGACTTGTAATGTACTTAAATATCAAAAGTAAATGTAATTGCTAAAATATAGCTAAGTGTTAAAAGTAAAAGCTTTTAAAAAGTGTGTGAATTGGACCATTTTCCTGTCCGTCTAAGCATTCAAAATGTAACAAGTACTTTTGAGCTTTAGGGAAAATGTATGGAGTAAAAAGTACATCATTTTGTTTAGGAATGTTATGGAAGTTGTCAAAAAGTTCAATAGTAAAGTACAGATACCCCCCCAAAAAAGACTTAAGTAGTACTTAAGTACTTTACACCACTGAATTTAGCCTATACTGTTATTCAAATTAATGTGATATTTGATGCTCTCTCACTAATTGTACAGTGTCTAACCATTTCAGTTTGAGTGTCTGATATCGGGGTTGGAGACGTGTTCATTTCGACATTAGAAATATATTTCTTATTAACAATGGCAACACTGCCATGCTGATCTGAGCCTTGCTTTTGGAAAACCACATCCCAGAAACAGATCCACAGATCATGCAATCTCTATTGCACTCCACACTGCCCTTTACCACCTGGACAAAAGGAACACTTATGTGAGAATGCTATTCATTGACTACAGCTCAGCGTTCAACACCATAGTACCCTCAAAGCTTATCACTAAGCTAAGGATCCTGGGACTAAACACCTCCCTCTACAACTGGATCCTGGACTTCCCTACGGGCCGCCCCCAGCTGGTGAGGGTAGGTAGCAACACACGCTGATCCTCAACACTGGAGCTCCCCAGGGGTGCATGCCCAGTCCCCTCCTGTACTCCCTGTTCCCCCACAACTGCATGGCCAGGCACGACTCCAACACCATCATTAAGTTTGCAGCCTACACAACAGTAGTAGGCCTGATCACCAACAATGACGAGACAGCCTATAGGGAGGTCGTTAGAGACCTGGCCGGGTGGTGCCAGAATAACAACCTATCCCTCAACGTAACCAAGATGATGATTGTGGACTACATGTAAAGGAGGACCGAGTACGCCCCATTGTCATCGACGGGGCTGTAGTGGAGCAGGTTGAGAGCTTCAAGTTCCTTGGTGTCCACATCACCAACAAACTAGAATGGTCCAAACACACCAAGACAGTCGTGAGGAGGGCACGACAAATCCTATTCCCCCTCGGGAAACTAAAGATTTGGCATGGGTTCTGAGATCCCCGAAAGGTTCTACAGCTGCACCATCGAGAGCATCCTGACTGGTTACATCACTGCCTGGCCTCCGACCGGAAGGCACTAGTACATCACTGGGGCTAAGCTGCCTGTTTTTCCACTGTATTTTTACTGTTTTTATTTCCTTACCTATTGTTCACCTAATACCTTTTTTGCACAATTGGTTACAGCCTTTAAGTAAGCATTTCACTGTAAGGTCTACACCTGTTGTATTCAGGGCACGGGACAAATAAACTTGTTTGATTTGATTAGAGTCCAACTGTCGGCTGTTGCAGATGCACCTCCCCGACTTCAGTTGGTTGCTTTCGCCTTACCACAGCCAAAAGTCTGTGAGAGCATAAGAGACAAAACAGTAAAACAAAACTTATTGGATGCAGGAGTGCAGATAGTGTAGTACACAGAAAACAGCCTCATACCAAATATTTTTTTATAACTAAACCAAGACAAACCACAACCTGTCGTTTCCAATGGGAATAAATTAGCCATAGTGGGCAGAACAAGGAGGGGTGCAGAGCCCAGCACAAGCAAGCGAGATCTAATTGAAGCTTTCTAGTATTATCTGCATATATTCATTTTGGAATGCCTACTCTGAAGTGCGTGTGCAGTTACTCAATTCGCCTTCACACTCCTAAACACAATTTCAAACTTTTTTTGTTCAAAAGATTCTAGTTTTGGGAACAGAAAACAGTATTGAGATCAAATGTTTCAATTAAAAATATTGTAGAATATCTGCCAAAATGCATCTAGCTCCATCTTCTTCCACTGCCCGCCAATGGGCTTCCTCTCACTAGCATATTTTCTAGTGAGTGGAAACACCAAGCTGATGCTTTGCATTAACATCCAGTGAAATATCTGGATCTTTGTCCCATCTGTGCCTATACCACTGGGCTTTTATCTAAAGTGAGGCTTGAGCCAGCAAGCCTTCTGTCTAGAGTACAGGTCAAAACAATTGTCTGTGGAAGCTGTATTCAAGTGTCATTGAGGAAAGACATTACAAGGCAGAGAAAAGCAAAACACAGACTGCAGAATTAGTTAAAGATGAGTTTAATAAACAATCAAGCAACATTGCAAGGACTATTAATTCAGGCTAGACCCAACACAAGGCTGACAAACCATTTCCAAAAATAGAGTAAAAATTACAATTGTATAATGTCATCTAACAGTTAATTTTTTTTCCTCATGAACTCAAGTAACTAAAGGGAACTGAAATAGGGCTGTGATTTTGCTGAAGCAATACAAGCATGGAGGGGAAAGGTTGTTAACAGAACAAGTAAGCATCCAATCAGACTTCCTTAGAATTTAAGTTGCTCAGAGCATCTCTTAAGCCAATCAGCTGTAGGATGCAAAATCCTATTCCCTGCTGCATCCACATGGACCTAAATGAATTGTCTTGGGAAAAAGCTCACCAGAAACTTCTGAAATGCACAGGTTGTTTTCTTTAAAAAAAAATAATAAAAATAATAAACATTACTACAAAGACCCGTTTTTCAGACAAAATATTCAAGAGGGAGATGCGACGTCCAAGAAATTTGAGCAATAACACTTCACATCGGGTTCAATTAGAAAAACAGCAGAAAAATATTCAGCTCAGTGAAACCAATAGCAAGTGAATAGAACATGACGATGAATGAAGGCCGAAGCCATTGGACTACCATGCCTACAAAATTGGCTGGATAATCTGAACAGTAAAATGTCCTGTAGATGATGACAAAATGATGACTAAGCTTGAGCTCAACTTTAATAGATCACCCCATAACCAATGTATCCAAGGTAAATATCCATCAAACAGCTTATAAGCCTGTTATAACTCAAAAACACACTAGTTATACTTTTAGGTAGAACTAAGGAATGAGAATAGGACATTCATAGTCCAGTCGGCAAACCAAAGCATATACATATCTGAGGTGGGTTATTTGGTATGCAAAGTGAGTCATAAACCAATCATGGAGGGAGTAAACCCTGGAAAAAAAATTCCCCCCAAAAAACAAAAAATCACACAAAAAAAAAGACAGAACGTATAGAGTGATCAAACACACCAACTTTAACAGAAACATTAAGTTAAGCGTATGTACAAATTCAACCACACCACCTCCCTCGTTTGAGGAGCTTCTCTGCATGCTAAGCAGGACTGTTTAAGAAGGTTCAGTGGGTGTTTAATTTTGGGGGGGTGGCGGTGGAGGCGCAGGGGGCATACCGAAGGGGGGCATGCCTGGCACCCCCATCCCCATCATGGTGACAAAGTTGGAGGGATCCATGGGCGGAGGGGGAGGTGGAGGGGCATACATCATGCCGGCTGAGCCGGGGGTGGGGGAGGAGGGGGAGGTGGGGCGCCGGGGGGAGAGGGGGCTGGACTCCGGGCGGAGGGGGACCATGGAGGGGTTGCCCATGGGGGGAGGGGGCTGGGCAGCCGAGGCAGCGGACTGTTGGGGCTGCTGCCAGGGGGGCAGGTTGCCAGTGCCAGGACTGGACGTTGTGGTCGTATCTGGGGAGGAAATAACTGTAGTTAGTGGGAGACACAAGAAATAACACGCTGCACTGATTCAATGCTAGTGTTCTTACTCTGTTGCCATGGCAGTGGTGCACTAGTGGCCATGCTGCTGGTGGGAGGGGGCGGAGGGGCCTGCTGTTGCCATGGAGGCAGGGGACCCGAGGGTGGAGGGGGAGGCTGGTTGTTTGGGGGTGGTGGTGGTGGTGGCATCATGGGTGGAGGCAACAGACCTGAACACAAATAAGAGAAACAAACACTTTACACTCGTGGGAATGGGCCTAATTGGAAATGTTCCTTACAGAAGAGAAACAGAATATACACAGTAGCAATCTAAAAAGGGAACAGTTTTAATTATTAGACCAAAGACTGACAACATCTCATCCGACACAAGACTGAATCCAAAACACACTTGATTTTTGTGTGCATTTTCCATTCACTGTACTTTCCCTCACATTTGTTGATAAAGAAATCTGAAAATACTCTGGATACATCCAGTAACGTAAGAAAATTCCTGGAAAATGTGGGGAAGCTGCTACATGACAAAGGAATTACAAGGGTTTGAGTAAAAGGTCTAATTGGGGGCCTCCTGAGTGGTGCAGCGATCTAAGGTACTGCAGCATAGTGAGAGGTATTATTACAGACCCGGGTTCATTCCCGGGCTGTGCCACAACCGGCCGTGGCCATCAGTTTCATAGGACGCCGCAAAATTGGCCCAGCGTCATCCAGGTTAGGAGGGTTTGGCCAGGGGGCTTCACTTGGTTCATCGCCCTCTAGCGTGACGGGTGCCTGCAGGCTGACCTTGGTCGTCAGTTGAACAATGTTTGTAAAATCCAACCTCTCCAAAGTGTACACAGTTCCTGTCATTTCAATGCATTTATGACTCAAGTCTTCAATACGTTTAAAAAGTAATAAAAACAATAGTCACGGTGCTGGTTTGAGCTCTGCTAGCTGTGCCGTTGAGGAACAATATGAAGCACATTGGGGTTCACACAATTACGGTTGTTTTCGTGATTCAAAAAAAGTCCATTATAAATCTGGGTCTGGTGAAAATCATGTGAAGGCCTGTTCTATTGCCACCATCACTAGTTAAGTTCTAAAATAGGATCTTACAGTGTTTAGTCTTTCACAATACAATTCAGGGAAACAGATTTGGTGATCATTGACAGGAGCCATGAGTGTGTCGCAGTGAGTTCTCTTCACAATAGACTAACTGGCTCATTCTGTTCAGAACAACCCAGGGTATGACCACATGTCATCTTTTAACCACACCAAGCAAAGTGATCAAACACATTGACACTGAATATGACAAATTTTATGATATGGAAATGTGAAGAGCACATGTGGATTCACGGGTGTTGTCTTTCAAAATACATAGTCGCAATAATTTACAGCCTTTTCCCCACACAACAAAAAAACACCCAAAAGTTGCCCAATTAGCAGGAGGGATGGGGGCAACTTGTTGTGCGCCATTCTCAAGTTTAGAACGGCTGTCAGCCAAAATCCCATAAAGCGCTGTGAAGCAGAGACCCTGAGGTCTGACGCCATGTATAGCATGTTACTATACAGCTATTGCGTTCCAATTGAGGTGTTTATCAGTGCCCAAATATGCCCTTCTCAACCCAGGTACGAGTGTAAAGGGCTACAGGATACAATTGCGGTGTTATAACTGATTCGACTGCGAAGACCAAACAGACGGCTTCATGTGTACATGACACCACAAAGACAGTTTACAAAAAGGGAAAACAAAACAGAGACAGGAAAAAAACAACAAAGATATCTCTTATCAGTGTCTCTCTTACCCATATGGTGTCCGTGTCCCTGGCCCATGGGGGGCGGTGGGGGCTGCATCCACGGGGGTGGCATACCGTTGTTGGGGGGCATGGGGTGTCCCCCCATGTTGGACATGGGGGGTGGGAAGTTGTGGTGGCCTCCGTGACCTCCATGACCACCGTGTTGGTTGCCATGACCACCGTGTTGGTTGCCATGACCACCGTGGCCTCCGTGCATGCTGTGGAAGTTCCTGTTCTCAGACTGGCCAGAGTTCATCCAGGGAGGACGGCTCTGCAGCACAAACATACAGTCAGACAAGAGGCACTTTTGGGGATTTCATGACTTGCACGGTTTATCATGTAGTCTAAGCTCGTCTGTTGATGAAACTGAACTCCACGAAGGAACCAATGAAGTCTCCATGAATCTCTGACTTGGAACAAAAGGCCTATTTTGATGTGTAGATTTTTGAAGACAATTGAAGCTCAGGTCGTGTTAGTCACTACATCCAACTCACCGGCGGTGGCTGGTTGTTGCTGCCTCTGTTGTGGCCGCTGTTCTGATTGTTGGAGTGTCCCCCACCAGAGGAGGGTACAGGGGCCTCGCCCAGCTCCGCCATGAGGGACAGGTATTCCTTGTCCATACGGGCCTTGTCCTGGGCAGACTGGGGGGGCTCACCGGCCCTGGGCGCAGCAAAGGAGCTGGAGAGAGAGGTCCTTTTAATGCATGGTACGTTTTTAGAAATAGTTTTAGAAATGTTCTTTAGTGTTTATGTCGGAGCTATGATCACTCCAAATACCCACTGTTCCAGGTCCTCGGCATGGACCTAGCCCCTTCATTCTACGCCCCTCACAACACAGGCTCAACACTTCCAGTCGGACTGGAACGCCTCAAGGGGCAGGTTCCTGCATAATCTCTAGTACTAGATTGGGCTAGCCAAAAAACTATTTTGTGTACTTATTTCTGAGCAGGAATAATTTATGTAACAGAGTACCTAGCTGGTAAGTTACCTGGTGAACTTGCAGTCTGAGGAGATGTGGCCTGCACCGCCACACTTGGTACAAAGTGTGGTGTTGGTGACGCTGCGGGGTTCAGTGCTCTGCCACGGACGTAGGATCCTGTGGGGGAAACAGATGGGTGAAGCAGTGAGCACAGTTATCCAGGCACCCGGGATCATCCAACATCCATAGAATGGCTGATATCAGAACTTGGCAGGCTCACCTGTTGTCGTCCTCTCTCAGGGTTCCGTTGAGTCTGGCCAGCTCTCTCAGCTGCATCTTCCTCAAGTCGTTCTGGTCCTCAGGGGTCTCGATGCCCTGCTTCAGGATGGTGCGGATCTACGGGACACACCATAGTGGACAACCCTTAAACATGTATGCAAATGAACATAGAAATGCATAGCACTAGCTAGTTATAGTATTATACGAGTGGACAGTGACAAGAGGTAAGCCAGTAGACCAGTGTTTACCAAATGCTGGACCTTGGAACCCCAAGGGGTGCAAGTTTAGTTTTTTGTCCTAACTCTACACAAATAATTCAAATATTGATGATTGGGTGATTCTTTGAATCTGCTGTCTAGTGCTGGGGCAAAACCCAAAACGTGCACCCCTTAGGGTCCCGAGGACCGAGTTCGGGAAAGCCTGCAGTAGACGTTATGAAGGGCTAACCTGTTCCACCGCCTTCTTGACGTTCTCCATGGTGTTGGCGGTGACCAGGGCGTGCAGCGGCTCGTCCTCCCCTGGCAGCATCTGACCGTCCTTACGGCCCACCTTGCCCTCCTTTACCGAGCCCTTACCACGGATCATGATCTTGGCACAGCACTCCTTCTCTATGTTCTTCAGGGTGTTGCCACTGCAAGGACACAAGTAATATCCTCAGCATGTGTGTGAGATGTAGTAAGGAATCAGCACCACCTACTGAGCTACCACCCAAGACTGTTCGCTCTGCTTCCGCACGGCAGGCGGTACCGGTGCATCAAGTTTGACACCAACAGGCTCATGAACAGCTTCTATCTCCATGCCAAAAGGCTAACTAAACTTCTAACTAAACGGCTCCACAGACTAGCTGGGTTGACCTTTGTATTTTATTCTTATTTTAGCACCGTCTCAATGCACACACAGGCACCCTACACGCTATGCACTGATACTCCAACACACATACAAACACGCACTCCATTTGCACACACAATCATATACACTGCTGCTACTCTTTTTACCATATATCCTGATGCCTAGTCACCTTACCCCTAGACATATCTATCTCCATCGATTCAGTATCCCCCTGCACATTGTAAATATGGTACGGACCCTGTGTACAGTAGGCTTCCTTTGTGTATATATATGGTGTGTTTATTTTCTACCTTGTTATTTGTAGTATTACATTGTTATTGATTACTGCATTGTTGGGGTCTAAGGCATTTCACTGTACTTGTGCCATTGAAACTTCTAGGCAAAACCCCAGACATTGTAACCCAATGTGCCAAAAGACCCACAACACAGGAATATTATATAGAACCATTTTTTATTAATTTGAGGATATATCATATGGTTTTCATAATACCGCAATATATTATTGTTGCGCTAGTTGGCTGTACCTTCATAACTTGTTCCCCATATCCTTTTTAAAATACAGAGCCAATTTGGTGTTAGCACTTTATTTCTATGACTGATCAAAACTCGTTCTCATGGCTCTCTTGACATGTTTGGAACATCAAATTGCAAGAATATCATATTGTGAGGTCCCTGGCAAACTCCCACCCCTATGGTAAAGGCCTGTAACTCACCGTGGTCCAATCAGCAGGCCAACAAAGTTGATCTCTGGGTACTCGTCCTGTGGAATCATCACCTTGTCGTTGACTCTGGTAGCTGGGGGCCTGTGGGGGATATTCATGTTTAGTATAGTGAAGGATACAACCCAGTCTCTACACATTAAAGCCAAAGGGAAGAGTTTCTCATTTCATATGCATATACTGTATCCTAGTCAAAGCCACTCCAATATCGCTCATCCTAATACTTAAATATTTGGGTGTATTGTTAGATACTACCACAATGTTGGAGCTAGGAAGACAAGCACTTCGCAACACCCACAATAACATCTGCTAAATAACATTTGAAGCATGGCTGTTCTCAGAAGTCATTAAAACCAGCAGAGACATAGCAATAGTTCTGAAACTCAGACCAACCATGAAGTGTCATTTAAACAGGGAATAAACAAGAACATTCTGGGGGAATGGGAAGAAACTAGACTATAAACAGCTGTTGCTGTAGTAACAGCTAATGGGGATCCAAATAAACAAGACTATGTTAGTAGATGGGGGAATAGGGCACATACTTGTAGTCAGCGGGGGGCTTGAACTCAGGGTTGAGTGCCACCATGTCGGTGATGAGGGAATGACGCTCCTCCTCGATCTTCTTGCGTGTGCGGTACTCCCTGGTGTTCAGCCTCTTGCCCTCGCTGTTATAGATGGGCTCTGGAGACGGGGATCTGGGGGAGGGGGAGAGAGTACAGACAGGCAACCATTAATATCTCCAACTGGAGGGAGAACTAAGACAATTGACAATCATAGACAAGTTTCCCTATGTCTAAGCCTTGAATAACATTGTTACCAAGAAAGCTCTTTTTAAGGTACACTTGATAATGTCATGTCTCCGTGCCACTTCTCAGTGAAGGGGAGGCAAGAGAAACAATGGTTACGGTAAGCAGTTGGTCACACTGGGAAAAAACAAGTCATCTCTCATAGGAATGGCTATGCGATAGCTATTTGGCTTTACTTCCTGCATTCACAAAGGGACATTTGTTGCTACAATGCTATAGCGTTTGACTGGCGAAATGGTTTCTGGAATTTTATTTACATCTGAAAAATGGGGACATATCACCTTGCGATAAGTAATAAAGACTATTCCGAAAGGCCAACCACCACTTCAACAACTAAATCTATCTAGACAAAATGGACAGAATTAATCCTGCATACAGGATGTAATGTGCAAGGGGTGGGCAATAAAAAATTAAAACGTTTTTTAAAAAGCGTTGCATTCCTAAAGGAACCGCTGGCTTTGGGAGTAAGACTGCCATAATGGATGCCGAGGTGGAGAGGGTGTTAAAGCCAGGTCCATACCTTCCCCTTGGATGGAACACCTGAAAACCTGTTTCGCTGCGTTAAAGAGGCTCTGTGCTTGAAAAAGGTTAAGGTGACAAGGGGTAATTTGGGGTTAGAGAAAATGAATTATGATTAGACGTTAACCCTTTTCATTGTGCACTCTCCCACAAATGAGGTCTGGTCGATGAACAATTCAGGAGGAAATGTATAGGAAAGGTTTCTTTTTATACATCTTGAAATTTCCACTGCGGACAACCTGAAACACTCCCGTTATTTGTTGGGAGTGGAGGAGTGACGTTATTAGCGTCCTGGGATGAGCTTTTTGCTGTCGCTGTGGAAACGTCTGATTAAGATAATGAAACTATGTCAAGTACAGACAACAGGGACTGTGGCCAACAAAGAGATATCAATCTCACACTCATAAAAACAACATGACATTTCCTGCTGGAATAATAGATGCTTATGCAAACTAAAGTGTCAGAGCCGGTCTGTGTCATTCCGGAATAGTCAGGATCAGAGGAGTTCTCCTCCAGAGCCCTAGAGTTCCACCTGGAATACTGTGGAACCCCCCCCCCCCATGGGTGGAAGATCCAGAAGCCTCATTATGGAAAACCCATTAATGACCATGGAAAAACACCCAACGGTTAAAAGTTAATTTGTCAGGATTCAGGTGGAGTCTGACAATGGTTGGACCACTTGAATTGACGAGATGAGTCAAGACCAGAGAAACACATCAGGATGTTTTTTTTTTGTCATGTCAAGCACTGGCAGAAGCAGGTTATCCTAAAGAAACCCATTACTGAAAACTATACTTGACCTAGTTGTTCAAATTGCAAACAGTAGATCATTATATAACTATTTAAGATGCTAGACTCCCCATACCTTACAGCTACCTGACTAGTCAAGGAGACTGAAATATGCATTCTGGCCATCACTAAAATCTACAAATATCATCAACCATAAGCTGCTAAATGAACAATAAGATTAACTTAGATTCATAAGTATTGACCCAAACCTGCAGTGTTGAAGAAAAATGTCTCCATCAATAATCAAAATGGCACACACACAGTCAAGTCAACATCCGAGTTGACAGAATGGATAAAGCAGGATGCATACACAATAAAAACAAGACACTGCACATCATTAACAGAGATGTTACAGCTAATGCAGCGGGATATATATTATATAGATATTCAGAATAAGGGTAATTGTTTTTTGACTTATGATTAGTAATAATACCATCTGTCAGGAGACAATGATGCCATTTAAGAAAATCATTGAGGAATATAAGAACAATATAAACTTATGAGGCTAATTTAGATAAGTATTTCCAGCTTATGTTAATACCTGAAGAACACCAAGTTAACCGGAAAGGTGCCCATGGTAACTTCACACCTTATCTTAACTAAAGAGCACAAAGGTTCCTATCATTCGCCACTTTTTCAAAATTACAATTTAAAATGGTTGGATGTCACACTGAAATGTAATACTGTATTCAGAGTCAAATCTTTAGTCTTCAGACACCCTGTAAGTTATAACTATAAGAGCCTAGAAGTAGGACATCCCTGTGTACTTACTACTGAATAAAATATAAACTGAGAAAATTATGCTACTATGTCACAATATGCCTCTACCACTAGTGAATGGATACTAAATCGATTACACTTCAAGACCTAAAGCACCTTCTGAAAATTATGTATAATTTTCCAAAGACCAACATTTGGCGTCAAAAGAACAAGGTAGAGAAAATGTTACTGTTCGTGGGTTTAAAACTTTTCCCGACCTGTCCTCAGGGTTAACAGGGATTCCCAGGTCTCCTGTACGCAGTTTACGAGTCAGGTCTTCAATCTGCAGTTGGACTGGAAGAATTCAGGTTAGGAAAGAAAAACAAGAAGGATGGAGAGAAATGCAGTTACCACCATAACATTAATCTGGAAACAGTGCTTTCTAAATTAGAGCACCGTCTCATTTGTTTAGAGGCAAAAAAAAACAATTACAATGAATGATTAAACATTTACATTAAAACACAAGGGGAACAAAGTATACTTCTGAATTCCAGCAAATATTCTACAACAGTAAAACCCTTCCTCATTTCCAGGGGAAATGGATATACCGAAATGACCATGCAAAACTCTACAGAGCCAATTCATTGAACGGAAAGTGAGCTGTCATCAGGAAATAAGCCCCAGGATGTGTTTTACATATGCATGGATGTTATGTACATATGCAAAATTTGGCATCCCATTAATGAAGGAAGGGTTTACATGTACAGCAACATTTCAGAGGGTCATTAGAGCAGGGTTCCATGCCTACCGGCATAAAATAACCACATTCCAAACCCTATTATAGGCATGTAGATTCATTTCCATTTGTAATATTATTATCATAATAATAATAATAATAATGTGACCTTTGTTATACGATCGTAGTTAAGTGTGGCTTTAGTAGAATAGGGAAACTCAATCAACAAGTCGTCCTAACACAATATAACATTAATAAAGTTCAATGAGCCAATAGAGAGTCACTGTCTGCACACCAGTGGCTCTACAGCCAAGGAGCTATTGGTTATGTAAAATAGGAAGGAACAAAAATAAGTCACTCATCACATGCACATTTCTGTATAGGAGTTACAACCAAATGTAAACCAGTCCTCACCAACCTCCAAAAACTCCCACCCCTTCCTGACAAGATTCAAATGAGATGAACATAGCCACTGTGAATTGATATTTCACTGCTATTTCATCTTACACGCTTCCAACAAATCCTTTTGAACTTCTTGTGTGGTTATTGTGGTGAATGAACAAAGGAAAAATAAAAAGTAAGAACAGAAGGCAGGCACAAATGAATGTTTACATACCAAGGAAGATCAACCATTAACAATGACTCAACATCAATAACCCATTCTGTTACTGACATGTAGACAGACTCAACTGAAATCTGACTTCCGCTTTATCCAAACCCCTCCAAATGACACACATACAATACAGGTTGGAGAGGTTGGATCAGGGGGCGCCAATGGACAAGTTTTTGTGAGGGGTTAAGTGCCTTGCGCAAGGGCACAACGGCAGGCAAAGGCATCTAGGATTAAATACCAGCTGCACCAAGGCCGGTTTGGTGGTGTTACACTACTGTTGGAAGGCATTTAGAGTGAAGATGACCGTTTCTTAAACTAACTGGGTCTTAAAAACATCCAAATTAGTGCCTATTCTAAAGGATGCACAGGAAATTAGTATTTTGCTTTTTGTCCTTTAAGTAGCATTGCTCATAAACTAAACTCACATGTATGATATTAAGGAAAATCTTAGCATGTCACAAGGACAACATTGGTCGATCCCTTCATGCCAAGGGACAGTGACACCTTTTTCTTTTGCTAATGGATGTCCAGTGGTATGCAAACCTTGATGCCATAAAAAAAAATGCTATAGGAGAACCACATTACTGTAACTCCTTAGGATAAAGGCCTTCTTTTATACACCCCACATCCACAAGTTAGTATAGTCAGTAGTTTAAAAATACTGAATTTCATTAGGTAGAGCAATACGATTCCACACTATAGCTTGAGTTGCAAAGCTTGAGCTGCAAAGCTTTGTCTATGTATTGGCAAATACTGTACTTGAATCACCTTCAACACAAATCAGCCCTTTCGTAGTTATGCACTAGTCAGGACATTGCTCTCCCAACGTGGTGTGAGTGACTCTAAACAGACTGTTTAAATATGCTCTAACTGATGAAATTCAGCAAACATGTCATGAACTATACATAACATTTCAATACTCAGAAAGTGAGGGGGAAAAAAAAACACTAGGCAACTGGATCTCACAGGGACATGTAAAGAACCAGGCAGTTAATCCTGTAAATCTAAACACTAGCTTGTAAATTCATGTACAGTACAGTTCTGTTATATAGTAGTGGACAAGTTAGCAAGTTACCTATATAGGCCTTCTCCTGATCCCGAGTCAGTCCAGGCGGGATGACGGTGGGCATACCAGGAATGACTGTCTTCTGGTCGGGTGTTTCACTATTCCAGCGGCTCCTTTTCCTGGCTTTTTTCTGACCAAAGTCTGACAGATGAGAAAGAGGGTATTCTCAACGTGGGTCTTATACATGTTGACTGATAATGTACGATTTCCTAAACAGACACCTAAGTAACGTTAGTTAAAAAGACGATGTCCTAATAACTACCGTGAATTGTTAAATGACCAGTTAACGTTGAACCAGTTATAACAAATAGTGTTTAACTTTAATTACGTCGTTGGCTAGAATCCTGTTCACTTCATTTGGCACATATTACTAATTTACTAAGTGTATTTCGCATTGCAATGACTAGTTAGATACATTTCAGCATATGAAACATCGATAATGTTGGCTAGCTAATATGGGGTGTTAGCAAGCTACTTTAGCTGCTCAACCCACAACACAGTCCAACACTGTGAAGGACTTTTCTCCACGCTGTTTAGCTCGCTAGCTAGCCTAGCTTACCTGACTGGGGCTGCATCCCGGCACCTTGGGGTGGTTGTGGTGGGGTGGGAAAAGCAGCCACCGCGGTAAACACCGGGTGAACTTGCGGGAAAGACACGTTGGGAATTGGTGGCTGAAAATTCGGTATCGAAGGAAAGGCCACAGGAGGCCCGGGTGGAGGCATCAACCCCGCACCAGGCCCAGCATCAAAACCTCGTTTAGCGCCGATACTCGGGTGCAGCTTCCCTAGAGGGGTTGCATTCGCTCCCGTAGCCATTTCCAAAGGTGCTCTGTTGTATCAAATTAAAGTAGGTTACAAACGCTTGTAAAATAGATAAACAAATATTACATTGAACGACATCCACAACCTTCTCCACTCGAGCTGGGGAACATAAAATGGCGCACAGCGAAATATCGCAAAGGAGGATACCGAGAACCTGTACAGCGAAACTCTACTATTGGTATAGACCAGTGCCAGCCTAAACGTTCCCACGTTTCATTGGTTAAAACGAATAGGGTCAGTCTGCCATTCCTTAACTTCCTCGAAAAACGATTGGACGTTCACCATGACAATCATTGGGCCACACTCTTTGATTGGGTCTTGAATGTTGACGTATGCCTACCGTTACAATTTTTTGCTGCTTGATCCACCATAACTGTTGAGAGCTGAAAAAATAAACAATGACCAAAGAATGTAATTTGTTTTTATTTTTATATGCAGTTCTAAACATTTTGCAATGACAGTGACTGAAAATGGCAGTGACTGAAAATGTTTTATAGGATAATTTCACACAATTCTACGCATTTTGACATGGCTAATGCTGTGTTCTTATGCTCACACATACAATCAATGGGAGTCTGATGTTCTAGCTTTTATTTTGATGATTGTAAATTCTCAAAGATTATAGGCTATATATATATATATATATATATGCAAAGTACCAGTCAGAAGTTTGGACACAGCTTTTTATTTTGGACACAGCTACTTATTCAAAGGTTTTTCTTTATTTAAACTATTTTCTAGAATGTAGAATAGTTAAGAAATCAAAGCTATGAAATAACACATATGGAATCATGTGGTCACCAAAAAAGTGTGAAATCAAATATATTTTATATTTGAGACTCTTCAAAGTAGCCACCCTTTGCCTTGATGACAGCTTTGCACACTCTTGGCATTCTCTCAACCAGCTTCATGAGGAATGCTGTTCCAACAGTCTTGAAGGAGTTCCCACATATGTTGAGAATGTGTTGGCTGCTTTTCCTTCACTCTGAGGTCCAACTCATCCCAAACCATCTCAATTGGATTGAGGTCGGTGATTGTGGAGGCCAGGTCACCTGATGCCGCACTCCATTACACTCCTTCTTGGTCAAGTAGCCCTTACACACCCTGGAGGTATGTTTTGGGTCATTGTCCTGTTGAAAAACAAATGATAGTCCCACTATGGGCAAACAAAATGGGATGGCATATCGCTGCAGAATGCTGTGGTAGCCATGCTGGTTCAGTATGCCTTGAATTCTAAATAAATCACAGACACTGTCACCAGCAAAGAACCCTCACACCTCCTCCATGATTCACGGTGGGAACCATACATAAAGAGATCCTCTGTTCACCTACTCTGCGTCTCACAAAGACACAGCAACATTTGGACTCATCAGACCAAAGGACAGATTTCAACAGGTCAAATGTCAGAAGTTTACATACACTTAGGTTGGAGTCATTAAAACTTGTTTTTCAACCACTCCACAAATTTCTTGTCAATAAACTAGTTTTGTCAAGTCGGTTAGGACATCTACTTTGTGCATGACAAGTCATTTTTCCAACAATTGATTACAGACAGATTACTTCACTTATAGGCTACCTGAAACGTTTGACCCAAGGTAAATACTGTCTTTCAAAGATAATTTATAAAACTCCAAATAACTTCACATATCTTCATTGTAAAGGGTTTAAACACTGTTTCCCATGCTTGTTCAATGAACCATAAACAATTAATGAACATGCACCTGTGGAACGGTCGTTAAGACTAACAGCTTACAGACGGTAGGCAATTAAGGTCACAGTTATGAAAACGATGGACACTATAAAGAGGCCTTTCTACTGACTCTGAAAAACACCAAAGGAAAGATGCCCAGGGTCCCTGCTCATCTGTGTGAACGTGCCTTAAGTCATGCTGCAAGGAGGCATGCGGACTGCAAATGTGGCCCGGGGCAATACATTTCAATGTCCGTACTGTGAGATGGCTAAGACAGCGCTACAGGGAGACAGGATGGACAGCTGATCGTCCTCGCAGTGGCAGACCAGGCGTAACAACACCTGCACAGGATTGGTACATCCGAACATCACACCTGCATGACAGGTACAGGATGTCAATCAACAACTGCCTGAGTTACACCAGGAACACACAATCCATCCATCAGTGCTCAGAATGTCCGCAATAGGCTGAGAGGGGATTGACTGAGGGCTTGTAGGCCTGTTGTAAGGCAGGTCCTCAAGAGACATCACCGGCAACAACGTCACCTATGGGAACAAACCCACCATCGCTGGACCAGACAGGACTGGCAAAAAGTGCTCTTCACTGACACGTTGCGGTTTTGTCTCACCAGGGGTGATGGTCGGATTTGTGTTTATCGTCGAAGGAATAAGTGTTACACCGAGGCCTGTACTCTGGACCGGGACCGATTTGGAGGTGGAGGGTTCGTCATGGTCTGTGGTGGTTTGTTACATCATCGTCGGACTGAGCTTGTTGTCATCGCAGGCAATCTCAGTGCTCTGCGTTACAGGGAAGACATCCTCCTCCCTCATGTGGTACCCTTCCTGCAGGCTCATCCTGACATGACCCTCCAGCATGACAATGCCACCAGCCATCCTGCTCGTTCTGTGCATGACTTCCTGCGAGACAGGAATGTCAGTGTTCTGACATGGCCAGGGAAGGGCCTGGATCTCAATCCCATTGAGCACGTCTGGAACCTGTTGGATCAGAGGATGAGGACTAGGGCCAAATTTCCGGGAACTTGCAGGTGCCTTGGTGGAAGAATGTGGTAACATCTCACAGCAAGAATTGGCAAATCTGCTGCAGTACATGAGATGCACTGCAGTTCTTAATGCAGCTGGTGGCTACACCAGATACTGACGGTTACTTTTTGACCCCCCTTTATTCAGGGACACATGATTTGATTTCTGTTAGTCACATGTCTGTGGAACTTGTTCAGTTTATGTCTCAGTTGTTGAATCTTATGTTCATTCAAATATTAACGCAGTCGACAGTGAGGACATTTTGTTTTTTCTGAGTTTGTGCCTTTTCAAATCATGTCCAATCAATTGAATTCACCACAGGTGGACTCCAATAAAGTTGTAGAAACATCTCAAGGATGATCAATGGAAACAGGAAGCACATGAGCTCAATTTTGAGTTTCATAGCAAAGGGTCTTAATACTTATATCAATACGGTATGTTTTTAATACATTTGCAAGAATTGCTTTGTCATAATGTGTAGATTGCTGAGGGAATTGTTTTATTTAATCAATTTTAGAATAAGGCAGTAATGTAACAAAATGTGGAAAAAGTCAGGGTCTGAATACTTCCCGAAGGCAATGAATAGGTCCATCATCTGTTCTACCTACTTTCTATTTAATCTTATTCATTTAAGTTCACACTGAACATGTTATTCCATCCTGAAAATGTTTTTAAAAAACTAAACCCACAGTTTTGGAACCACTGGACTAACCTTTTTCCAAGGGTTCATGCACTTCACTTGTCACTTTGGATTGATACATTCAAATGAAAAAAGGCTTTGGAAAAAACTTCACATTTACAAAAAAAAATGTAGGATTAAAATGATCACCGCTGTACTGCAAATACTAAATCAATATATTGCAAAATCTTGTTCAAGTTGGTGTGTATTCTTTTCTTGATTTTATATGTATTATAATTATTTACACAGCCAGCATTTCAAATCATCAAACCCATGTGTATACTTAACCAAATGTTATGTAATAACACGATTTACCCATGAGGCACAAACACTGAAGGAACTTTTTCAGAAACCAATTTGTGGATTATAAACTGGGTGGTTCGAGCACTGAATGCCGATTGGATGATAACCGTGGTATATCAGACCGTATATGACAAAACATTTATTTTACTGCTCTAATTACGTAGGTACCCAGTTTATAATAGCAATAAGATGTGTTGCTGTGCGTTTTGTTGCCAACCTTACTTTGCTACCTGACAACTTTACGGTTTTTACTTTTTAATTACCCTTTATATTTTACATTTTTCCTTCAATCAACTTTTTCACTCGGGACGCTTCATCTGGACGTGGTTCGTCAGGACCTCCAACAGCCGAAGCTAAGTAGTAACATTAACATGATGCCTTCGAATTGCAGTCGCTGTACTCATAATATACAGGAGAACGATCGCCTTACGGCGAGGATAGCTGTGCTGCAAGCCCAGCTTCAGATGCAATCGTTAGGCAAGGGTAATTTCAGTGTAGGAAAGGATGAAACAGCGTCTCTGCCACCAGTAAGTAGATAGTAACATTAGTATAGATCCCCCTCGCACGGTCCCCGCAGCCGGACAACTTTCTCATGGCTTCTGGAGGGAAATGCTGTAGGAATGCTCAACCGGTGTCGCTCATTCAACCGGCAAACTTTCAACCGGTTTTCCCCATTAAGCAGCGAGTTGGAGTCTGAGGCCGAGCCTTCTCGTCTCTACTCCTCCCGATACGGGGTCTGAGACGCCGAAGATTCCCACCATTAGCTCTGACAAATTGAAAACCCTAGTCATTGGCGACTCCATTTCCCGCAGTATTAGACTTAAAACAAATTATCCAGCGATCAAACTGTTTACCAGGGGGCAGGGCTACGGACGTTAAGGCTAATCTGAAGATGGTGCTGGCTAAAGATAAAACTGGCTAGTGTAGAGAGTATAGAGATATTGATATCCACGTCGGCACCAAGGATGTTAGGATGAAACAGTCAGAAGTCACCAAGCGCAACATAGCTTCAGCATATAAATCAGCTCAAAAGATGTGTCGGCATCGAGTAATTGTCTCTGGCTCCCTCCCAGTTAGGGGGAGTGATGAGCTCTACAGCAGTCTCACAACTCAATAATTGGTTGAAAACTGTTTTCTGACACACCCAAAAGATAGAATTTGTATATAATTGGCCCTCTTTCTGGGACTCACCCACAAACAGGACCAAGCCTGTTAGCCAGCCTGCCAGCTTAGTGGAGTCTGCCACTAGCAATCAGTGTAGTCAGCTCAGCTTTCCCCATTGAGACCGAGTCTGTGCCACGACCTAGGTTGGGCAAAACTAACATGGCGGTGATCGCCTTAGACATCTCACTAGGATAAAGACCTCCATTCCTGCCATTATTGAAAGAGATGGTGATACCTCACATCTCAAAATAGGGCTACTTAATGTTAGATCCTTTACTTCAAAGGCAGTTATAATCAATGAACAAATTACTGATCATAATCTTGAAGTGATTGTCCTGAATGAAACATGGCTTAAGCCTGATGAATTTACTGTGTTAAATGAGGCCTCACCTCCTGGTTACACTAGTGACCATATCCCCCGTGCATCCCGCAAAGGCGGAGGTGTTGCTAACATTTACGATAGCAAATGTCAATTTACAAAAAAAAGCACTTTTTATAGCTACTGTTTACAGGCCTCCTGGGCCGTATACAGCATTCCTCATTGAGTTCCCTGAATCCCTATTGGACCTTGTAGTCATAGCAGATAATAATTCACATTTTTGGTGACTAATATTCACATGGAAAATTCCACAGACCCACTCCAAAAGGCTTTCGGAGCCATCATCGACTCAGTGGGTTTTGTCCAACATGTCTCTGGACCTACTCACTGTCACAGTCATACCTAGTTTTGTCCCATGGAATAAATGTTGTGGATCTTAATGTTTTCCCTCATAATCCTGGACTATTGGACCACCATTTTATTACGTTTGCAATTGCAACAAATAATCTGCCCAGACCCCAACCAAGGAGCAGAAAAAGTCGTGCCACACCTTCTCGTGCCTTATTGCTTAATTAACCACCTATAAAGGTGTGCTAACTAGTGTACAGGACAATATTACCAATATCATGCATGAGTAACAAACTAAAATGTGAGCAGTTGTGTTCATTCTAGGGGGAAAACAACCTTTTTCCAAGCTCACCTACTACCGTCCAAAAGAAGAATGGGGGGTGGACAAAACATGGTAAGAAATCATGAATCAAAAGACCAATAACTTTTCAGACAGTGACTTTATTGAGAAACAGATGGACAGAAATATTTATCATATCATCATTCAGGACAAATGGTGGCAAATCCACTTCTAAAGAAAACTGATTTTGTCAAGATGGAATGGGTTCATGGGGCCGTCCCATGGTGATGTATAAGCCTACACAACAGTTTAGAAATGTTCTAAAACTGGGGCCTCCCGGGTGGCGCAGCTCCTCAGTTACTGTGCCACCAGAGACTCTGGGTTAGCGCCCAGGCTCTGTCACAGCCGGCTGCGACCGGGAGGTCCGTGTGGCGACGCACAATTGGGCCAGCGTCGTCCGGGTTAGCGAGGGTTTGGCCGGTAGGAATTTCCTTGTCTCACCGCGCACCAGTGACTCCTGTAGCGGGCCAGGCGCAGTGCACGCTAACCAAGGTCGCCAGGTGTTTCCTCCGACACATTGGTGCGGCTGACTTCCGGACTGGATGGCGCTGTGTTAAGAAGCAGTGCGGCTTGGTTGGGTTTCGGAGGACGCATGGCTTTCGACCTTCGTCTCTCCTGAGCCCGAACGGGAGTTGTTACGATGAGACATTATAGTAGTTACTAACAATTGGATACCAAGAAATTGGAGAGAAAAAGGGGGGTAAAAAAAGGCTCCAAAACTAAGAATCTATTCAAAGTGTAATATTTCATTCGCATACAATTTGAATAATACTGTAACATTTGAAGTGAATGATTTTTTGATACAGGTACAATTCAGCCAAAAAGCGGGATTTGGTCATTTGTCCATTGCGGCCCCTACCTCAGGTGTATAGTAGAATTAGATAGGTATTGTGAATGGATGTGTAAATAATACACATGTATTTCGATTGTTTTAAAATGAATTAGAGCATAATTAGCAAATGATTGCATTCATCACAATAATGCATACAACTGCTACCTGGAGTCAACTGCATTGGATGATTCAACTGGTGCTACTTTTCGTATAACTGCAGGACTCTCATTCAAATCAACCTCTTTTTGTAAAAAAAAAATGTAAAAAAATTTCTATACGTACATTCTGCTTTTAGTGGGGAAATACAAACGTTACTAAGCGATCAGTTGACACACGACACAGATACCGAACAGAGAAGCTAAATGTGTGCACTTTCACAGTCCCACGATTGCGGGCCATAACCGAAATGCATCGTGAGTCGAAACAAAGATAATCTCGTGCTCGGTTGACCGTCGCGATACCTGAAAAAAGAGCAAACCAAATAGTAACATGGTCACCCACAAGATGCATTTAAGTTCTACGGCACGCATTCTCTTCTATTTGATCAACAAGCTTGATGGGCATCAGTCTTATCAATCTACGTCAAGACAGAAAACCTGACGTTTCCTAGGAATTTACCTAGGAAATAAACGATCAAAACACCCAGTGTTTACATTAATACTAGTTCCCTGGGAACTTAATCACGCTAACCTATGAAAGCTAAATCAGGTCTCACCTGGACAGGAGGAAGAAAGGTTAGTAAGCATATCGCGCCCGCTCGGCGTAGGGGTCCCGCGGGATGTCGTAAGCCGATCTTCTGGGGAGGGAGGGCACCGGGGAGAGGCGCGCGCGCTCATACGCATCAGTAGGTATTCGCCGGAATGGGCTCCGGTCGCGGGAGTAGGATGAGGAGAGGGGGGCTGGTGGAGAAGGGAGAAGACAGCGCTCGTATAGGTCGGGGCTAGAGGGAGGCAGGCGCTCCCTCATTATGGCCAAGGAGGAAGGGAACGGTGGGCTGGGCAAAGGAACAGACCGGCGCTCTTCGAAATAACTGGCTCCATACGGGCGAGCCCGATTCTTCTCGTAGAAGTCCACGGCACCATACGGATCACGGTCCTCATACGATGACCGGCGCACAGGGTAGGATGGGACCATGCCGTGGCTCCAGCTGCTGCCTCCGTACGCTGCCTCACTGACATACACCCGTGCCATGCTATGTTCGGCGGCGCTCATTCCGTAACCCGGCGGAAGCCCATAACTCAATGTGCTTTCATAGCCTGCGCCCCTGCCATACCCGGGCACACCGCCAAAGCCGTGCACGGGAGAATAGCTTCCACTGTAAACTGGATCACTGCCACTGTAACCTGGAACGCCGACATTCAAGCCCCGGTGATAACCGCAGCCAGCGCCGAACCTAGGGTCAGAGCTTGGCTCGGCACCCACTCTGTAGTTGCCCGAAGTGTCGAGCGGGCACTCTTTGGACCAGTGGCCTTCCTGACCGCACCGATAACAACCTGTCCTCTCTCCCATTCCCGGCGTAGTACGCAGGCGGCTAGTCGAAAGCTTCACGCTCATCAGTTTGCCTTAAAAAAGAAAAACGCAAGAGTTTACCACGATACAACAAAGTGTTCAATCTATGCACATGCTCTAAGGAATCAGATAAAAGCCAGGCATGAATTAGAACACCACCCTCATGACATTCATCTCGGAACTCCTCTGAAAGTGAACTCCGACAATTGTTCCACGTTCTAGGTATATGAGTAAGTTACCTTCTTATTTATCACCACTCATCAATATTTGAATTATAATTCCTAAAACCATGTCTCAAGCATGGATTACACTCGAGTCCCATGCGATTTCCAGAGTTGGGTATGGCTGCCTTTTCCTGTTACGCTCCTTGCCTATGGAATAGCCTGCAGACTAAACTTAAACGTGAGACTCATTTTAAATATTTATTGGATCATTTTTATTTTTGTATTGCTTGTAACGATTTTGGGTAATGCAAGTTATTGTGCTGTTAGTAGAATAACCTATGTGTAAATGAAATCTGTTGCTGTATTTGTAATTTTTGTATCATCTGTGATCGCTTTGTCTTGTGTAGTTTTTTAAATCATTGTACCTAAACTGTATGTGTAAACATGTATACGTAGGGCCCAGCTGTAAAAGAGACCGTGGTCTCAGTCTGTGTTCCTAGTTGAAATAAAGGTATAATAATGCAGGCAAAGCTAGAGTCCACACGCTGGCCTGAAGTTGGGGGAAATGTGGACGTGTTGGATGTATTTTGAGACAGTGCTTGACTGTCCCTTACTCTTTCACCACTTACATTTATCCATGAGTTACCCACCAGTTTTGTTAGTGAATAGAGCTCATTCTAATTACCAGGGGAATACCTACACCACACCGGCAACTGACCAACCAAGCCCTGTGTGAGTTCACCTTGGAAGGCTGTGTTGTCCAGCCCACTGATGGCCTCCATGGCATCCTCCATACGCTCCAAGTGGACAAAGGCGTAGTCCTTCACTATGTCACACTCCACCACAGGGCCGTACTCCTCAAACTTGGCCCGCATCTCTTGGTTGGTGCAGCTGCTGTTGATATTACCCACGTGCAGCTTGGTGGTGGCTTTGGGTCTGCCGCGGCTCATCTCCACATTCATCTGCTCCCCGTTGAGCTCATAGTGGTGGAGGTTCTTGATGGCCTCCTCCGCTTCAGCTTTATCCTTCATGTGCACAAAGCCAAAGTTCTTGACAATGTCACACTCGGAGACCTTTCCATACTGGGAGAAGAGGGAGCGCAGCTCCTCTGCCATGGTGTCTGGAGACAAGTTCCCAATGAAGATTTTCACCATGGTGATGATCCCACTTTAGTATATGAACAATGGAAGAGGATTAGACATAGGAAATAATTTGATATAAAAAATTGGCTCAGGGAGTCTTATGAACTTAAAAGTATATTGAGTAACCTATTAAAATATAAAATGTTTGATCAATAACGCTAGTGTCTTAGGACTCTGTATGCATCGTCGTCGGCATGTGTTTTGTCCTTATATATATATATATATTATCCCAGCCCCGAATGAGTTTTTTTCTTAGGTAGGGCCGTCGATGTAAATACAAATGTGTTTTTCACAGACATGCCTAATAAAATAAAAATGCTAATAAAATAAAAATGCACTGTGCGGTGTAAGTGGATGGACTGGGTCATAAGTAGGAGGACCAGTTATTAACCAATCACAATGCTGTTTTTGCAACAGAGGTTATGCTTAACTGAACAAACTGTACATTGCCCATTCATTCAGCTCGCGAACCAACATTAACAATTTCAGCGACCAGCATATTTTTGCACGTGTACTCGTTTGGAACGTGCATGAGAACTAGCGACACTACTGCAGACAAGCTAGTAATTGCCTTTTGTCGTCTGTGTCCGCATGCACAACGAGCATGCTACGCTAACAATAGATCCGAAACGCGTTGCATGACGGTCATATGATTTTACATAGTTGTATTTAATATTTGTGCTGGTTGCAACGGCAATGCCTAACATAAAATAAATGGATAGCTAGCTAGATTACATGTTCTATGTTCCTTCGTACCTTTCACGATGGACTCACTGGGTTGATGCCACTAGTTTCCGAAGGGCTGAAATGGCTCCTCTCTGCCGGCGTTTGCTACCTACGGCATCTCTATCCAGCCCCCCACAAGGCAAAAACAGATCGGGTTTCAAAATCAGACCTGTTGATTGGCCGAATGGACAATTACTTTAATTTTCTTGATTTAGTACCCATCATCAGGTTTTAATAAGTATCATCTGAAAAGTATTGTCAAGTATAGATGTGGGAAAAAGTCCGGATGTCTCAAGAGAGGATAAATACAAATAGGATTCTCACCAAAATACATTTTGGTTTATTAAAAAATAAAATGCATAAAACGTACACGCTTTGACTGTAGGAAATATACAAACTACAACAATTCCCATAAGAACTGAGCAGACAGATGCTCTGTTTAGACAGGACGCCCAATTCTGATATTTTTTCCACAACTGTCTTCTGACCAATCACAGATCTTTTCACATCGGCTCTTTTTGTATATCAGAATAGGGCTGCCCATCTCAACGCAGACTAAGGCACCCCAAGAAAGTGATCAGACTAGAGCCCATTAAATCTCAATGGTAATGTCATGTAAGTAAGCATTTCACCGTAAGGTCTACACTTGTTGTATTCGGCGCACATGACAAAGTTTGATTTGATAGCAATGCCAGTTATGCTCATGTTATTTACTGTATTCAACATGTTTATGTCTAGAAATAAATATTACATTAATAGAGGACAATTTTGGATTATTAAAGTTTGGGTTGTTAGAAATAATATTTAGAGTGTTGAAATAAGACTCTTAAATCTGAATTTCAGACTGGACCATCCTAATCATGCAAAAATAGTTACTCTTGGAAGTGTATTAAGCATGCACTGTTCCAATGGGTACCAACCGATTGCTTATTTTTGGTTAGGAAACGCACATACTGTTTTTAACCCTGCAAATACACCCAAAATAATTCTAAAGCTGGAATGTTGTCTTGGGATAATGACAATGTTGTGACAGCAGATATTAACCAAAGAATGATCGAGGCCTCTAGTGGCCAAAAGCTGTACTGGCATGGGCAGCACCAGAGGGCATCCACCATTTTAATATAGACAACTGGGTGGGACTTCCAACTTCATTGGTTGATCCCTCCTGGTGACCCCGCTGGGAGTCGTGTCCAACCAGGTCATCAGGAGGGAACAGCCAATTGTGAAGAGAATTGACTACCTCAAAATGGAGGTCTCAATGGTGCTACCCCATGCAGCCACAAATGCTATAATGGCACAGATGCAAAGATGAGTCCTCAATGATATCCTGTTGTCCTACTGCTTAGGCTCTCTTCTACACTTAGAAAATCCTCCTTTAACAAAATGAAAGCGTTCTAAAATCCAGTGGATGAATTTCAGATTGTTCTGGGGAATATTCATATCCACCTACTCTTACATTGCTTTCCCGGGGGGGGTTAAATAAGGAAAACATTTGTAAATGACTACTGAGCTATACATGGAATGAAGTTAAATTAATAGTTGAACAAACCAATTAAATGAAAACGAGATATTTCTCAAAAAGGATAAATATTTCTCTAAACTACGGTCACCTCAATCCGACAAATAAAAAATGTGGCAAATTCAGAGGCCAATTTGCTTTGACGATATTAAGTCACAAGGGGGAGAGGAAAAAACACATTTAAAATCCCCCACAAAAAAACATAACCCACACAAACTAACAAAGCGATTTGAAAGCCGGTATAATTAAGCTAGTATTAACATCAAACTGTAGAAATGCCACACTGGTGGTTTACTATAGCAAACAGGCTCTGTAACTGACAACTAAAATAAAAGAATGTGGTGTGGACTGATTGGTTAGTTGAGTCTGCTGGCACCGGTGCCAGGAAGATGCACACGCCAATTTCCGTCCGCGTCACTCTCGCGTCACCACATTCCGAGTCGCGAAAGGTTTGTTTGTGGCACAGCTCGATGGAACCATGCAGCTGGGAGGAGGAATGGTAGCAAAGGAAAAGTCCGGCATTTCATACACACCTAGAAAAAGAGCAGAGCATTCGCTTTGAGAAATGGGATGGTGTCTCCCGGTTTAAAAAGCACTGTGTGTGGGGTCTTAGTTCTTGTTCTTCATTGAAGAAATATAAAGATGAACACGAGTCTACAGTATCCCAGTCCCCACTGTAACATCAAGTACCCGTTTTACAATAAATGGAACGCACCATTCCAGAACACACTCACCCACAGGGATGGGTTAGTATTCCTAGTTGGTTGGCTCACCTTGGCAGTGTGTGGCTCAGTAAGCATAGCGTGCCCGATCGGTGTAGGGGTCCCTGGCCCGCGGGACGGCATACGAAGAGCTTCTGGAGGACGACGCCGGGGACAGCCGCGAGCGCTCGTAACCATAGCTGTCAGAGGCGACGGCCACTCGTCTGATCGGGCTGCGGTCTCGCAAGTAGTACGAGGCGGCCGTGGAGGTTGGTAGCGGGCGGCGCTCGTACGGGTCGATACTAGAGGAGAGCCTTGAGAGGGAGGAAGAGGGGGGAGGGGGAGGTGGGATATAGCCGAGGCGGCGCTCTTCAAAATAGCTTGAGCCATATGGCCGTGCTCTGTACTTCTCGTAATAGTCAACGCTGCTGTGGTGGTCTCGCTCGTAGGCCGATGCCCTCTCAGGATAGGAGCTCGGAAGCCTGCCACTGTACCGATCCCTGGCATCTGCGCTGTACTCCCGAGCAGAGCCATAGCTAGGCCTACGGCTCAGAGGGGGAGGCCCCCCCAGGTAACTGGACGCTCTGCTATACCCTAGCCCGCCCATGTAGTCGGATGCCGCAGCCCTGGGGGTCATCCCGTAGCCACTAGGGTATCCACCGCCACCCCTGCTGAAAACCCGTGGGAAGCCCCTGCCCCTCATTGGGCCACCCCCGGGTCGGTCATCGCGGTCACTGTAGCTACCGCCATTCTGACCGCCGTTAGGGCAGTCTTTCGACCAGTGACCCTGTTTCCCACAGACATAGCAGCCGGTTTGAGCTCCCATTCCCGGGACCGTGCGCAGGCGACTGGTGGACAGTTGTACGCTCATCAGCTTGCCTTTTGAGGAGAGAGAAGAGACGCATGAGACGGTAGACTTCTGACACGCTCCACTGCTTCTTAACGACTAAAGTTATTTTCTTATTGCAAATACTTATATATTAGCATCAATTGTTTCACCTGCACTGTTACGTTGAAACCGAATAAAAGAACCACGGAAAAGACTCAATCTTATTGCCGTTACTTATTAATTGACCTCAGAATTAAACCAAAATGCTATTCAGCATCACGTTACGATCTTTATGCCATCTAAAAAGGAAGTGTATTCTGTAACTACAGAGAGCACAGACTATCTGCTCTCTTCTGCCTGCGGGTTCACCTTGGAAGGCTGTGTTGTCCAGCCCACTGATGGCCTCCATGGCATCATCCACAGACTCCATGTGGACAAAGGCGTAGTCCTTCACTATGTCAGCCTCAACCACAGGGCCGTAAGCCTCAAACTTGGTCTTCAGCTCATCATTGGTGCAACCCTCTGGGATGTTACTGACATGCAGCTTGGTGGTTGACTTTGGTCTGCCGTGGCTCATCTCCACGTTCATCTGAGCCCCGTTGAGCTCATAGTGGTGGAGGTTCTTGATGGCCTCCTCCGCTTCGGCTTTGTCCTTCATGTGCACAAAGCCAAAGTTCTTGACAATATCACACTCAGAGATCTTTCCATACTCGGAGAAGAGAGTGCGTAGCTCATCCTGCGTGGTGCCGGAGGCGAGATTGCCAATGAAGATTTTCACCATCTTCAAATCAGAATGTTGTTATTCCTGGAAGGGGAGACAAGCAGTTTGTTTACCAAGTATATATCAAATATTTTTAGATTTCATTAAATAACCACGTGTAGACTTAGCTTTGCAAGACAGACAACTTTTAAGTGTAGTATGATATTATTATAAGCGTTATTTAATACGGCAAGAGAATAATACGTCAGCAAGTTATCGGACGTAACATTAGCTAGTTAGCTAACGTTACTTCCGCAGCTAGCTGACCAGGCCAACTAGCAAACAGTTGTTTAACATTGATGACTTGCCATTTAATCGTTCATGGCTAGCTATCAAGATTATATATAAATATTCATCTAGCAGCTAGCTTCAGGAGGTTGCATCTAAAGTTGAATTTACCGCACTTTAGTCAGCTAACGTTGGTTAGCTTGCTATGCTCAAAGCTAACTGTTTTAACTACAATTTAAATATATATATTTAGCTAAAGCATGTCGTTGAAAACTGGCTTACATTGGGCGATAGTCTGAAACCTCCAACTGATATTCAAATGGTGCTGATAACCTAGCCAGCTAAGTTAGTTTGGTAGCCATTTGCATTAGTTAGTATGCTAACGTTACCGCTGATACTACAGTAGTTTTAGGAAGAAACGTTTGCACGGTATGGTGCTAGCGTACCTAACTCGTTCCTACTTTTGGTCAAACAAACACGCCGTGATAATATCGTACAGAATACCTTACTCCAAACACTAACAACTTGTTAAATAAAATTCACCAATAAATGAAATGTCCTCACCTGAACTATGAATTCAGCCGCCAATGAATGACTTCTGAAATGGCGTCGTGATGATTTTTCACCTTCTTCTTCTGTGGAATTATGGCGGTCCGCAAACATACCTTAGCACCAAAGACATAACAATGACACAGATATTTCACCGGATGTATAAATCTCAAGCATCCGCTCGGCTTTTCCACTCACAACCACTTCTAAATTTGGTAGTGAGGATATGAGACGAGATGGATTTTAACCGATATTCTGCAAATGTTCTCATCGATGAAACATTTGATCACAATACAGTTTTCTGTTGCCAAAACTATATGTGTGCACTATGTTCTGTAGACTTTACCCTTTGCCAAAGTTGTTTTTTTTTTATTGCGTGGTTTAGATGTATGCTAAAACGCGCCAACTAATTTATAGTAATGGTGAAATGGTAACGGTATCTTTGTGTGACTCTAGTAAGGTTCTTCTTCTTTGATGTTTAACTTCGGTTGGCATCCAATACATATTGCATTACCGCCACATACTAGATTGGAGTACAACTCTCCTATGCTTCCCTTGAAAAAATAAACAAATACCCTTCCATCTAACGCTACACTCACAAAATAAAAAGAACACTCACCTACTCCACAATGTAAATCTATTTAGTCCTACCTCATGCCAACAACCTGAAAGGATGGGACATCACCCTGTAACTCTTCTGACGTCAAGTCTCATTCACTCAAATACAGTTGAAGTTGGAAGTTTACATACACTTAGGTTGGAGTCATTAAAACTGGTTTTTCAACCACTCCGCAAATGTCTTGCTTACAAACTATAGGTTTGGCAAGTCGGTTAGGACATGTACATTATGCATGACACAAATAATTTTTCCAACATTTGTTTACAGACAGATTATTTCACTTATAATTCACAATATCCCAATTTCAGTGGGTCAGAAGTTTACATACACTAAATTGACTGTGCCTTTAAAAAGCTTGGAAAATTCCAGAAAATTATATCATGGCTTTAGAAGCTTCTGATAGGCTAATTTACATAATTTGAATCATTTGGATGTGTACCTGTGGATGTATTTCAAGGCCATTACCTTCAAACTCAGTGCCTCTTTGCTTGACATCATGGGAAAATCAAAAAGAAATCAGCCAAGACCTCAGACAAAATTTTAAAGCTCCACAAGTCTGGTTCATCCTTGGGAGCATTTTCCAAACGACCGAAGTCATTTGTACAAACAATAATAGGCAAGTATAAACACCACAGGACCACACAGCCGTCATACCGCTCAGGAAGGAGACGAGTTATGTCTCCTAGAGATGAATGTACTTTGGTGCAAAAAGTGCAAATCAATCCCAGAACAACAGCAAAGGACCTTGTAAAGATGCTGAAGGAAACAGGTACAAAAGTAACTATATCCACAGTAAAACGAGTCCTATATCGACATACCCTGAAAGGCCGCTCAGCATGGAAGAAGCCACTGTTCCAAAACCGCCATTAAAAAAGCCAGACAACGGTTTTCAATTGCACATGGGGACAAAGATTGTACTTTTTGGAGAAATGTCCTCTGGTCCGATGAAATAAAAATATACCTGTTTGACCATAATGACCATCGTTATGTTTGGAGGAAAAAGGGGAGGCTAGTAAAGCCGAGGAACACCATCCCATCCGTGAAGCACGGGGGTGGCAGCATCATGTTGTGTGGGTGCTTTGCTGCAGGAAGGACTGGTGCACTTCACAAAATAGAAAAACATTGTGGGAAGCTTGTGGAAGGCTACCCAAAACGTTTGACCCAGGTTAAACAATTTAAAGGCAATGCTACCAAATACTAATTGAGTGTATGTAAACTTCTGACACACTGGGAATGTAATGAAAGAAATAAAAGCAGAAATAAATCATTCTCAACTATTATTGTCACATAGTTGACGCTGGAGAGGCGAAGCAGGTACGGGGAGTCAAACATTTTATAAGGAACGGACATGGAAAGAGACAGGAACAGCATCAGCACACGGGTAACAAAGACAAAAACAATGAATGCATCAGTAGGGAACAGAGCAGAGGAACTGACAAATATAGGGGAAGTAATAAACAGGTGATGAGTGAGTCCAGGTGAGTCCAATATCGCTGATGCGCTTGACGAGAGAAGGCAGGTGTGCGTAATTGATGATGGCAGGAGTGCGTGATGCAGGGCAGCCTGGCGCCCTCGAGCGCCAGGGGGGAAGAGCGGGAGCAGCCGTGGCAATTATTCTGACATTTCACATTCTTAAAATAAAGTGGTGATCCTAACTGACCTAAGACAGGGAATTTTTACTTGGATTAAATGTAATTAATTGTGAAAAACTGAGTTGAAATGTATTTGGCTAAGGTGTATGTAAACTTCCGACTTCAACTGTAACACTACATGACCAAAAGTATGTGGACACCTGCTTTAATATGGGCTTTAATATGGAGTTGGTCCCCCCTTTGCTGCTACAACAGCCTCCACTCTTCTGGGAAGGCTTTCCACTAGATTTTGGAACATTGCTGCGGGGACTTGCTTCCATTCAGCCACAAGAGCATTTGTGAGGTTGGGCCCTGATGTTGGGCTATTATGCCTGGCTTGCAGTCGACATTCCAGTTCACCCCAAAGGTGTTCGATGGGGTTGAGGTCAGGGTTCTATGCAGGCCAGTCAAGTTCTTCCACACTGATCTCGACAAACCATTTCTGTGTGGACATTGCTTTGTGCATGGTGGCATTGTCATGCTAAAACAGGAAAGGGCCTTCCCCAAACTGTTGCCACAAAGTTGGAAGCAAAGAATTGTCTAGGATGTAGCGTTAAGATTTCCCTTCACTGGAACTAAGGGACCTAGCCCGAACCATGAAAACAGCCCCAGGCCATTATTCCTCCTCCACCAAACTTTACAGTTGGCACTATGCATTCGGGCAGGTAGCGTTCTTTTGGCATCTGCCAAACCCACATCCGTCCATCGGACTGCCAGATGGTGAAGCATGATTCATCACTCTAGAGAACGCGTTTCAACTGCTACAAAGTCCAATGGCGGCAAGCTTTACACAACTCCAGCCGAAGCTTGACATTGTGCATGGTGATCTTAGGCTTGTGTGAGGCTGATTGTCCATGGAAACCCATTTCATGAAGCTCCCAATGAATATTTATTGTGCTGACGTTGCTTCCAGAGGCAGTTTGGGACTTGGTAGTGAGTGTTGCAACCGAGGACAGATGATTACAACGCACTACGCACTTCAGCACTCAATGGTCCCATTCTCTTGAGCTTGTGTGGCCTACCACTTCGTGGCGGAGCCGTTGTTGCTCCTAGACATTTCAACTTCACAATAACATCACTTATAGTTGTCCGGGGCAACTCTAGCAGGGCAGAACATTTGCGAAATGACTTGTTGTAAAGGTGGCATCCTATGACGGTGCCACATTGAAAGTCACTGAGCTCTTCAGTAAGGCCATTCTACAGCCAATGTTTGTCTAAGGAGATTGCATGACTGTGTGTTCGATTTTACGCACCTGTCAGCAACCGGTGTGGCTGAAATAGTCGAATACACAAATTTGAAGGGGTGTCCACATACATTTGTGTGTATATACTGTATATTCATTGCGGGAAAGGGGAGAGTTAAAAACATAATATACAATACAAAAATTAATTAAATCCCCCAAATCCCCACCCCACTCCTTCAGTGGTAATCTAAATCACATCCCTACACAGGCTCATGTGTCTGTGTTGAACGAACATTAATCGACAGGATTCCTTGTAATGCTCCAAAAAACGTTCAGCCGCACTCACAACGATGCCTATTTTCTCCGATTTCTTCTTTGTTTGCGCTGTGCAGTTTATAACCAATGCAATAAACGATACTAAGTCCACCTTTTTAACATGCAATGTGCCAGGGTCCTATTGGCGAGTAACATTTACTGATGTCTCTAATCCAGCTACCATGGTTTCTTCAACTTTACTCCCTTGTTCCACTCTTCTCACCCCCTCCGGATAGGAGATGCTGAACAGCCCTTATTCTTGTCACCTCAGTCTCCTTCACCCTAACAGGGCACTTCATGAATTCTGGTACATGCTCACCACCACAATTGCAGCATTTTGCCTCTACTGTCATATGATACTCCTCCCGTCTACATACACTTGACAAATGTCCGATAGTACATTTATCACACTGCAAGAGGTTTGGGCATGAAGCTCCAACAGGATATCACACATAACCCAAATATACGTACAAAGGGCGAGACTCTTCAAATAACAAAATAATGGGCTTCCTCACTCCATTCACCATACAGATTAGTCGGCGTGCACCAACCACTGGGCTTCCTCACTCCATTCACCATACGGATCAGTCGGCGTGCACCAACCACTGGGCTTCCTCACTCCATTCACCATACGGATCAGTCGGCGTGCACCAACCACTGGGCTTCCTCACTCCATCCACCATACGGATTAGTCGGCGTGCACCAACCACTGGGCTTCCTCACTCCATCCACCATACGGATCAGTCGGCGTGCACCAACCACTGGGCTTCCTCACTCCATCCACCATACGGATCAGTCGGCGTGCACCAACCACTGGGCTTCCTCACTCCATCCACCATACGGATCAGTCGGCGTGCACCAACCACTGGGCTTCCTCACTCCATTCACCATACGGATCAGTTGGCATGCACCAACCACTGGGCTTCCTCACTCCATCCACCATACGGATCAGTCGGCGTGCACCAACGACGGACTCTTTTTCTTTAGTTACATCATGTGCATTCTCTTCTAGCGCCACTCCAACCCCTTTGATAGGCGGACTGCTTCACAGATCCACACACGACACATTCCAATCCGATATCTTTTTCAGGTGCTAAGCACGCACCTTCTGCTGCCACAGCCTGTCATTTGAAATGGGAGCAAATTATTAGTAGCTGTAATGTCGTTCGTCTGTTGTTTGAAGAGAGTCAGACCGAAATGCAGCGTGTAGGTTACTCATGACATTTAATGAAGAAAATGCTGTACATGAAATAACTGAGAATACAAAACAACAAACGAGTGAAACTAATACAGCCTATCTGGTGACTAACACAAAGACAGGTACAATCGCCCACGAAATACAACGCGCACTCAGGCTGCCTAAATACGGTTCCCAATCAAAGACAACGAGAATCAGCTGACTCCAATTAGGAATCGCCTCAGGCAGCCAAGCCTAACTAGACACACCCCTACTAATACACACTCCTAATTAATACAAACCCCAATACGAAATACTACATATAAACCCATGTCACACCCTGGCCTACCCAAACATATAACAAAAACACAAGATACAATGACCAAGGTGTGACAGAACCCCCCCCCTAAGGTGCGGACTCCGGGACGCACCTCAAGAGCATAGGGAGGGTCCGGGTGGGCGTCTGTCCATGGTGGCGGTTCTGGCTCGGGACGTGGACCCCACTCCATAAATGTCCTAGTTCCTCCCCTTCGCGTCCTAGGATAATCCACCTTCTCCGCCGACCATGGCCTAATAGTCCTCACCCTGATCCCCACATAACTGAGGGGCAGCTCGGGACAGAGGGGCAGCTCGGGACAGAGGGGCAGCTCGGGACAGAGGGGCAGCTCGGGACAGAGGGGCAGCTCGGGACAGAGGGGCAGCCCGGGACAGAGGGGCAGCCCGGGACCGAAGCAGCCCAGTACTGAGGGGAAGCCCGGTACTGAGGGGAAGCCCGGTACTGAGGGGAAGCCCGGTACTGAGGGGAAGCCCGGTACTGAGAGGAAGCTCGGTACTGAGAGGGAGCTCGGTTCTGAGAGGGAGCCCAGTACAGAGAGGGAGCCTAGTACTGAGAGGAAGCTCAGTACTGAGAGGAAGCTCAGGCAGGTAGTAGGCTCCGGTAAATCCTGGCTGGCTGGTGGACCTGGATGATTAAGGTTGTCTGGCCGATCTAGAAGATCTTGGTAGACTGGCACTTCTGGCGGATCCTGGCAGACTGGCACTTCTGGTGGATCCTGGCAGACTGGTGACGCTGGGCCGACTGGCGGCGCTGGGCAGACAGGGGACTCCGGCAGCGCAGGAGAGGAGAAAGGCTCTGGCTGCGCTGAACAGGCGAGGCGCACTGGACGCGCTGGGCCGACTGGGAGCACTGGTGGCGCTGGACAGACAGGAGACTCCGGCAGCGCAGGAGAGGAGAAAGGCTCTGGCTGCGCTAAACAGGCGGGAGACTCCGATAGCGCAGGAGAAGAGAACAGCTCTGGTTGCGCTAAACAAGCGGGAGACTCCGGCAGCGCAGGAGGGGAGAAAAGCACTGGCTGCGCTGAACAGGCGAGGCGCACTGGAGGCCTGGTGCGTGGTGCTGGAACTGGTGGTACTGGCGCGAGGACACGCACAGGAAGCCTGGTGCGGGGAGCTGCTACCGGAGGACTGGTGTGTATAGGTGGCTCTGGATAGACCGGACCGTGCAGGCGCACTGGAGCTCTTGAGCACCGAGCCTGCCTGGCTCGATGCCCACTCTAGCCCGGCCAATAGGAAGGGCTGGTATAAGTCGCAGCTGGCTCTGCACCCGCACTGGAAACACCGTGCGCTCCATAGCATAACACGGTGCCTGCCCGGTCTCTCTAGCCCAACGGTGAGCACAGGGAGTATGCACAGGTTTCCTACCTGGCATAACTATCGGCGATATTCTCCCGGCTGCGCCCAGGGTCCTTTTCCGTCTAATATCATCTCCCAAGACCTGAAGTCCTCATATTGCTGCTCCTCACAATTAACAGGGAGAGTAGGCTCAGGTCTGACTCCTGACTCTGCCACTCTCTCTCTGCGCTTTCCCCTTTACCTACGGTTTTCGCGGTTTTCGCTCTGTATAGCCGTGCACTGGGTCAGCCGCCCACCTGTCCGATTTCTTCCCACGTAGTATAATCCATATCGTCCTCCTTCAGATCCTGCCAGTTCACACGCTGCTCGGTCTGTGAATCGTGGTGGGTGATTCTGTAATGAACTTTGTCTGCTGTTTGAAGAGAGTCAGACCGAAATGCAGCGTGTAGGTTACTTATGACATTTAATGAAGAAAATGCTGTACATGAAATAACTGAGAATACAAAACAACAAACGAGTGAAACTAATTACAGCCTATCTGGTGACTAACACAAAGACAGGTACAATCACCCACGAAATACAACGAGCACTCAGGCTACCTAAATACGGTTCCCAATCCGAGACAACTAGAATCAGCTGACTCCAATTAGGAATCGCCTCAGGCAGCCAAGCCTAACTAGACACACCCCTAATAATACACACTCCCAATTAATACAAACCCTAATACGAAATACAACATATAAACCCATGTCACACCCTGGCCTACCCAAACATATAACAAAAACACAAGATACAATGACCAAGGTGTGACAGTAGCGGGCAAAATAAGCAAGGAGGTGGGCAGAGCCAAGCACGAGCTAGCAAGAGCCTATTGGCGAGTTCAAGAATTTATTTGCATATTTCTGTTAGGGAACGCCTACTATGTGAAGTGAGCGTGTGCAATAACTCACCATTGCACTCCTAAACAATGGCATTTTTTTAAACTTTGGCAAATGGGAAAGTCTACCAACTAGTTTTGGGAAACAGAAAACTGTATTGAGATCAAATGTTTAATCAATGAGAAATTTAGCAGAATGTCGGACAAAAACCATTTAGCTCCATCTTCTCCCATTGCCGGCCACTGGGCTTCCTCTAACCCTACACCCATTAAAACATCACCACTATTCCAACACTTTGTCCCTATCTGATCCTTCACCAGGCCGGCAGCCTGGGAGGATGGGACACTATGGTTCGAAACATCTTTTAAGAATTCTGCAGTAAAATCTAGTACACCCAAGTGCTTCTCTGCAGATGCCACATCTATTTTCTGGAGAAGCACCTGAAGGAGTGTGCAGTTCGGGGCTCAATGTGGGCAAACGCGTTTAACCCGAAACCTTCCCGTCTCCTTCAAGGTCACCCAAGTTGAGGTTCAATGTCAACGAAAGCGAATCTTAATCGAACCTAACCTACATGGATAAAAACATAAACCATGGAAGTAAGTGAGACTGTCATTATGCATAATGTACTTTGTAATACTCATGTTATACCAGTGCAGTGGTATATCTTTATATAACCAACTACAGCATCGATGTTAGCATAGTGTTAATTAGCACCCATTTGCATGTGAGCTAGCTAACTGCTTACAATGAGGGAATCTTATTTGGACAAATTTGCCTACTTGAGCAGTAAGCCTAAGTTGACATGTACAATTATGTAATCGATTTGATCGTTGATTTTCTGTGCTTCGTCAATGTATGCCTTGTTGTGTTTGGCTGGCTCTAAATGTGTATCGTTGATGCCGACGGCCATTCCCTAAGTTACACATAGCGAGTCCAATATATGGTCAACAACCACATCAAAGGTCAACAACCACATCAAAGGTCAACAACCACATCAAAGGTCAACAACCACATCAAAGGTCAACAACCACATCAAAGGTCAACAACCACATCAAAGGTCATGCGTCAGTGAGGCACAGAGGTAATATTTCTTTCTTTGTTTATTGAATATATTTGACGTCCACGTTTTTTGATTTGCCCTGTTTTTTCAGTTACTTCGTGTATTTAGTTTAATTTTATGACTTGTTACTTTGCTGTTATTCCTCTCTTTCAGAGTTCACGATCATAAAGTGTTGCTTCAGTTGTTGAAATGCGACACACTTTCATTGTTGCTATTGCTACGGCAACAATAATCAACAGAACACAGTTTCTGAAGCACCTGACATACACCCAGCACCCAGCACCCAGAGGCCCTTAAACAGTGGCCCCTCAAGAGCACCCAGAGGCCTTCAAACAGCAGCCAGTGGCCCCTCAAGAGCACCCAGAGGCCCTTAAACAGTCCCCAGAGGCCCCTCAAGAGCACCCAGAGGCCCTTAAACAGTCCAGAGGCCCCTTAAGAGCACCCAGAGGCCCTTAAACAGTCCCCAGAGGCCCCTCAAGAGCACCCAGAGGCCCTTGAACAGTCCCCAGAGGGACTGTGATATGTGTTATGCTGTTTAGTGAAGATGACATAGAAGTCACCCGAGTCTCTGATCTCTGTACTGGAGCTGGTATAACTTAATGCACAAAGCACATTCAGCTTGTCAGTATGTCTATATGGTATATTCTCCATTCTCATGAGGAAAGTAAATAGCATTATAAATCAGGATAGGTAGTAACTTTATATATATGCTCAATTAAATAATATAATTACAAAGTCATACATCGGACGACACACAGTTGTACATTTCGATGAAACATGGTGAAGGCACAAAATGTCCTACCCTGGAAGGCTGTGTTTCATGCATAAGGAAGTGGATACATTTACATTTACATTTAAGTCATTTAGCAGACGCTCTTATCCAGAGCGACTTACAAATTGGTGCAATCACCTTATGACATCCAGTGGGACAGTCACTTAACAATAGTGCATCTAAAACTTAGGGGGGGTGGGGTGAGAGGGATTACTTAACCTATCCTAGGTATTCCTTAAAGAGGTGGGGTTTCAGGTGTCTCCGGAAGGTGGTGATTGACTCCGCTGTCCTGGCGTCGTGAGGAGAACATTAATTGGGAGTTTGTTCCACCATTGGGGGCCAGGGCAGCGAACAGTTTTGACTGGGCTGAGCGGGAGCTGTACTTCCTCAGTGGTAGGGAGGCGAGCAGGCCAGAGGTGGATGAACGCAGTGCCCTTGTTTGGGTGTAGGGCCTGATCAGAGCCTGGAGGTACTGAGGTGCCGTTCCCCTCACAGCTCCGTAGGCAAGCACCATGGTCTTGTAGCGGATGCGAGCTTCAACTGGAAGCCAGTGGAGAGAACGGAGGAGCGGGGTGACGTGAGAGAACTTGGGAAGGTTGAACACCAGACGGGCTGCGGCGTTCTGGATGAGTTGAAGGGGTTTAATGGCACAGGCAGGGAGCCCAGCCAACAGCGAGTTGCAGTAATCCAGACGGGAGATGACAAGTGCCTGGATTAGGACCTGCGCCGCTTCCTGTGTGAGGCAGGGTCGTACTCTGCGGATGTTGTAGAGCATGAACCTACAGGAACGGGCCACCGCCTTGATGTTAGTTGAGAACGACAGGGTGTTGTCCAGGATCACGCCAAGGTTCTTGGCGCTCTGGGAGGAGGACACAATGGAGTTGTCAACCGTGATGGCGAGATCATGGAACGGGCAGTCCTTCCCCGGGAGGAAGAGCAGCTCCGTCTTGCCGAGGTTCAGCTTGAGGTGGTGATCCGTCATCCACACTGATATGTCTGCCAGACATGCAGAGATGCGATTCGCCACCTGGTCATCAGAAGGGGGAAAGGAGAAGATTAATTGTGTGTCGTCTGCATAGCAATGATAAGAGAGACCATGTGAGGTTATGACAGAGCCAAGTGACTTGGTGTATAGCGAGAATAGGAGAGGGCCAAGAACAGAGCCCTGGGGGGACACCAGTGGTGAGAGCGCGTGGTGAGGAGACAGATTCTCGCCACGCCACCTGGTAGGAGCGACCTGTCAGGTAGGACGCAATCCAAGCGTGGGCCGCGCCGGAGATGCCCAACTCGGAGAGGGTGGAGAGGGTGGATAGCGACGAATGGTTTTCTTTTAAACTCGGACAAAACAGAGATACTAGTTCAAGGTCCCAGGAAACAAAGAGATCTTCTGTTGGATCTGACAATTAATGTTGATGGTTGTACAGTCGTCTCAAATAAAACTGTGAAGGAACTTGGCGTTACTCTGGACTCTGATCTCTCTTTGACGAACATATCAAGAATATTTCAAGGGCAGCTTTTCTCCATCTTTGTAACATTGAAAACAATTAGTTTTTTGGGGTCAAAAATTATGCAGAAAAGCTAATCCATGTCTCTGACCCTATTGCAGGGGGCTGAGTCATTGGCTTACTAGTACTCTTCCATGCCGTCCCTAGGCGGGGTGCATCAATTGAGTGGGTTGAGTCACTGACGTGATCTTCCTGTCCGGTTTTGCACTCCTTGGTTCTTGTGCGGTGGAGGAAATCTTTGTGGGCTATACTCAGCCTTGTCTAAGGGTAGTACGTTGATATCCCTCACGTGGTGTGTGGGCTGTACTTTGGCAAACTGGCTGGGGTTTTAATCCTGCCTGGTTTGCCCTGTCCGGGGCCACAGTGTCCCCCACCCCCCCATGTCTCAGCCTCCAGTATCTATGCTGCAATAGTCTATGTTCCAGGGGGCTAGGGTCAGTCTGTTATATCTGATATAAATCACCTGTCTTATCTGGTGTCCTCTGTGAATTTAGCTATGCTCCCTCTAATTCTCTCTCCCTCCCTCCACTCAAATTCTTATTTACAATGACGGCCAAACCCTAACGACACTTTCTCTCTCTCTCTCTCTCTCTCTCTCTCTCTCTCTCTCTCTCTCTCTCTCTCTCTCTCTCTCTCTCTCTCTCTCTCTCTCTCTCTCTCTCTCTCTCTCTCTCTCTCTCTCTCTCTCTCTCTCTCTCTCTCTCTCTTGTTTGGCGAAAGTTAAAACTAAATATACATAAAATCTCTAAAATCCATATGCACACATCATATGTCATATGATTTTGCTAAAATAAAATTCAAAAAGCAACATGCATGCTCCTTCAAGTGTATTTCGTGGATGATGAGTGTTACATTGGGCCTCATACTGCACAACCAAACCAAACCAAAATCATTAAACACAACATAGTATCACTACCAGTCTTTGAGCATTTTGTGGCAAACAAACACATGTTGCAAGCCCTTTTTAGTGCAGGAATAGTCTTCATCTGGGTCTGGGAAACAGGCCTTTAAATTGATCTCAGTAAAGTATTTCAAAGCACTTTTACAATGTAGTGGCCCTCTGATTCTATGGCACATATTTTCTAAACTATTTATGTTGACATCTTGGAGTGGCGCCACCTATGCCATGACGTTACATAGTAATACTACAGTTAGTGGACAGAGCAGGGTGGTGTTCACAATGTTGTTTAAGGAGACAGATCAGACTTCAGTTAACAGTCAAACCAGTAAAAATAGACAATGGGGTTATGCAAGGTTAAAAGTAGTTTGTGTCATTCAAGGGGTTAGAGGTCACGACAGGGGGCTCTCTCTGACAAGTCTTTTTTTACAAGTCCTTCCATGAACACACACCAGCTCAGTTATCTCCCTGCGGTTTAGTGTGTGAGAGTCTCCCATGGTCTGTCTGTTCCCCATATGCAGGTAGAGGGGGTTAGTTCAGTTTAAGACAAGTCTACAGTGAGGGGTCTTGTTCGCTCGTGAGTTTATTAGGTGCCAGAAAAGCACTTCCCATCTCAAGACACACTCTTCTTCTCTTCTTACTTTAATCCCAATTTCTATTATTTTCTTTCAGTCCTTTTCTCTCTTCTCTCAGTAGCTGCTTTCATGGCCTGTCAGGATATAGAGGTTGGTCATGGCTGACGGGTCCTCTGTGGGGGTACTCTGAAGGACGATATCCCTACGGAAACGACAAAAGATTGAATGTGATTGATTTTCTCAGATAACCTTTGACCCCTAATGCGAACACACATAATGTGGTATTCAAGGTAACAGACCAGCGTTTGGAGCATACCTGTTCGTCCCCAAGACCTGGAACACTCTGCTTTCGTCTGTGATTTCCTGCGTGACCTACAAAGATGAACGTAAATGTATTTCACTGTTTCGGCGAGATAATATACTTCCAATGCAGATCAAGCCTTTTATTTAATATTTATGAGTGGATTACAATGAAACATAATCACCTCATTTGTGTGAAGACTCCTCCCTTGAAGACCATGCTTCCAGAAAGCCAGAACACTGTCCTGTAAACAAACTAGCCACACAACAGTAAAGTCACAAACCAAATCTTCCACGCACGTAGTGTGTGGCTGTAACTACAGTACCTCACCCCTGCCTGTACCTATGATGTGGTGATGAATTGAGAACATTCTATGAGGTATTATTGAGATTGAATGAAGTTAGTACTTAGTGTTTCAATGGGGAAGTCAAAGACAAGTTCAGAAGCCAGCTCCTTGGAGGGAAGACCTTGTAGGTTGACAATCTTCACAATCTCTGTAAAGTGACATTAAAGATACCGTTAGTAGTGGACATTAAAAGGCAGGTGGTGCTAATGATATTCTAGGTAGGATGTAATATATTCCAATAGACTCACTCTCCAGTACAATGAGAACCGTGTCTCTGTCCAGCTGTGTTGCCTGCATGGCTCCCGGTCCGGCTCCGGTCCGGGTCCGGTCCGGCGTACTCTCTGTACACACACGCACACACACACATGCACATATACAAAGACAGAGAGAAAGAAAGAGAGAGAGAATTAAGGTTATACAATTTCTCTACACAATGTCATACGGTTCAAATCCTAATATCTGACATCTCTGTGCTACCTGGTGAAGAATTTGGTGTGCCGTTCAACTCTATGATGTCGAACTTCAGCTGCTGGTTGGATGGTGGTTTCCCTCCTTCTGCAGCACAGTCCCCAACCCCTACACATAGCTGTGGGAACTCATCCTTCACTAACACCAGTAGCTCAAAGATAGGGAGCGAATCCGGTAGACGTATGTCTATATGCTGAGAGGGAAAAAGTGTAGAAAGAATTTTACAAGTCTTACAAACACGGTTCATATACATGCACCACAAAAGTATGTGGACACCTGCTCGTCGAACATCTCATTCCAAAATCATGGGCATTAATATAGAGTCGGTCCTCCCCTTTGCTGCTATAACAGCCTCCACTCTTCTTGGAAGGATTTCCACTAGATGTTGGAACATTGCTTCAGGAACTTGCTTCTATTCAGCCACAAGACCATTAGTGAGGTCAGGCACTGATGTTGGGCGATTAGGCCTGGCTCGCAGTCGGAGTTTCAATTCATCCCAAAGGTGTTCAATAGGGGTTGAGGCTCAGGGCTCTGTGCAGGCCAGTCAAGTGTATGTTGTATGGAATAATTGTTATGTCGGTACACACCTTGAGCTGCAAGAACCTCTGCAGAGGCTCATACCACAAGAGTAGAATTAGACCTGATGGAACAGCCCCACACAGGAACGTGCTGTCTGTGTGTGGGTTTCTTGCTAGGAGAGAGGAGAAAAAGCCATTTCAATTGAAGCAGCTTTCTGTGTTGTGATTGAACATAATGCAGTGCCAAATTTCACTTACCCACGCTGCATCTTCGACAGCCTTTAGTGTCTGGTATCTTCACAGTTACAGCATATTTCCTGCTGATTTACATTTCATATATTTTTTACTTTAAATTAGGACAGGCACATACTGTATATTGAAGACAAATTGAACCAGAACACATTGATGCGCACGCACACACACACGCGCCTGCCCGCGCACACACACACACACACACACACACACACACACACACACACACACACACACACACACACACACACACACACACACACACACACACACACACACACACACACACACACACACACACACACACACACACACACACACACCCCCTCTGCCTGGGGTTGATCCTCTCAGTGAGGCGGTTGGTACTGAGGGACAGGTGTTTCTGCTGCTTGTGGCCCCTCTGTTCAAACAGAGCCGTCAGACTGTGGGAGTACAGCTGGGAAGACTTCCCTGGGGATGGGGTTGGAGAGGGGAGGAATGGTAAGAACCCGTGTTCAAATTTAGCAGTGCTTGATTGAGCTTGCCTGGTGCAATGCAACCAATGGAAAAGTCTCAAAAGTGCAAACCCCGCCCACCTGGAACTCAAGCAAACACTGAAATACTATTTGCAACCAGGTCTGGTTTATTACTGGAGGTGATGGAGTAGGATCCTATGAACAACATGATAGGTGTGTAATTGAGGTAGAGCTCTACCTGATACGGACATCAGGACATTGTTCATGACAAACAGCCAGGTACATCTTTGTGGGAGCAACTGTGGGGGGAAGAGAGAGGTATTTGTTTGAAGTTTTATTAGTCGTATGTACAGGATACGCATGGTATACACTGTCTAACGAAATGCCTACTCGCAGGTTCCTTCTCGACAACACAACAACAATAAGATAAGAATATGAACATAAAGTAAATGGCTCAGTAGAATAGTATTAGTGGTATGCTCTGGAATTTTAACGCAGACTACCCACATTAATTCATACTTCCCCACATTCATCAATATCTAAACTGTTACCTTCTCCAGGGTGTCCTCATGGAGCTCGTTGAGGTTGAGGGTGTAGACACCCTCTTCTGCCCCCAGAATAAGATACTGATCTGAGGAAGAGACAAGATCATGTCACGGCCATCTGTAATGACCTTGTCTTAACCTCTTTAACCCGTTCTGGACCCCTACCTCTCGTTTTAGGGAGAATCCAGGTCACAGCACAGTGGACCGTCAGAGGGCAACCATTGAAGACTTTAGAGAAACAGGCACCCATCTACGAAACAAAACGATACACGTTGTACTTTCACGGTGCCTATTTCTACATTGCTGTACAATAAGCATGGTTGGACTATTAGAATGGGTTTAATGTTCATCTTAGCAAACCGTTGTTGCAGTGAGCATTCCGTCAAGCGTTTTTGAGACCAATAGCCATTAGCTACATAGCCTGTTCATAAAGCATGTGGAAATATTGTTAGTTATTGATGCAACAGCCTCTCTGTACTGTCTTAGGGCACATGCTGTTTGACTAGACCTCTGCACTTACATGAACTTGAGGGGTAGGAGGGAGTCCATGGCAATCAGCTCTCTAGAAATGAAACAGGGTTAAACACAACAACAACAACAACAACAACAACAACAACAACAAAGAAGGAAAACGGTGTCGTTCAAATGAGGATGTTGTTTAAATTCATGTCACAAAGCAGCGCCCTAGGATCTGGGTGTCTCTGAATTCTGTCTTCCTACATGAAATGTTACAAAAAGATGGTTTATTAAAGGGGATATGGAAGAATGTATTGAAACATGTTATTAGGTTAACAAGCCACACACCTTTTTTGTCAGTACCAGGGTTGATGTCAATTCCATTTCATTTCAGTCAGTTTAGGAAGTGAATTCAAATTCCAATCAAAAAATGAATGGCACATTATTACTATTATGCTGGAATTTCACTTATTCCTTGGAAGTGTCTGACTTCACATTGAATTGAACCCCTGAGTACTGGCTATGTACTGGTTAAGGCTACCGTCTACTGGTAGCCTCAAATCCATACAATGTATTGAAGCCAACTGCCACTGCCATTCAGCAACTACAGTACGGATATGAAGCTATGTACAGATACTGTATGTAGTGAGGCAACATTGCCCTGTGTTTTAAACTCACAGAGTTCGTCTTCCTCCTCAGTGTGCTCCACTCTGGAGAGAGAGAGGTTTCTCTGCATGATGAGGTCACCCCTTCTGTCTTCTTCTTCTCTGCCTGTACGGCGCCCCCCTCAGAAACACTGGGGTCACTACACCACTGTCTGCTGATGTCCTGAGTTGCAGAACACCTGGCCAAGACTGGAGTACCACACAAGAGGACGAAGGAGGGGGAAAAACATGTTGAAACGGGCTGTCGATCTTAGCATTGATGGAATTAGATTAAAACACACCGAAGATACACTACCGTTCAAAAGTTTGGGGTCACGTAGAAATGTCCTTCTTTTTGAAAGAAGAGCATGTTTTTTTGTCCATTAAAATAACATAAAATTAATCAGGAATACAGTGTAGAGATTGTTAATGTTGTAAATGACTATTGTAGCTGGAAATGGCAGATTTTTCTACATAGGCGTACAGAGGCCCATTATCAGCAACCATCACTCCTGTGTTCCAATGGCAAGTTGTGTTAGCTAATCCAAGTTTATCATTTTAAAAGGCTAATTGATCATTAGAAAACCCTTTTGCAATTATGTTAGCACCGCTGAAAACTGTTGTTCTGATTAAAGAAGCAATAAAACTGGCCTTCTTTAGACTAGTTGAGTATCTGGAGCATCAGCATTTGTGGGTTCGATTACAGGCTCAAAATGGTCAGAAATAAAGAACTTTCTTCTGAAACTCGTCAGTCTATTATTGAGAGGTGACTCCGAGATGCTGGCCTTCTAGGCAGAGTTGCAAAAAAAGAGCCATATCTCAGACTGGCCAATAGACTGTCCGTTTCCAGCTGCAATCATCATTTACAACATTAACAATGTCTACTCTGTATGCCTGATCAATTTGATGTCATTTTAATGGACATAAAATGTGCTTTTCTTTCAAAAACAAGGACATTTCTAAGTGACCCCAAACTTTTGAATGATAGTGTATATACAGTGCCTTGCGAAAGTATTCGGCCCCCTTGAACTTTGCGACCTTTTGCCACATTTCAGGCTTCAAACATAAAGATATAAAACTGTATTTTTTTGTGAAGAATCAACAACAAGTGGGACACAATCATGAAGTGGAACGACATTTATTGGACATTTATTGGATATCTGAATCCAATCGAGAATCTGTGGAAAGAACTGAAAACTGCTGTTCACAAATGCTCTCCATCCAACTTCACTGAGCTCGAGCTGTTTTGCAAGGAGGAATGGGAAAAAATGTCAGTCTCTCGATGTGCAAAACTGATAGAGACATACCCCAAGCGACTTACAGCTGTAATCACAGCAAAAGGTGGCGCTACAAAGTATTAACTTAAGGGGGCTGAATAATTTTGCACGCCCAATTTTTCAGTTTTTGATTTGTTAAAAAAGTTTGAAATATCCAATTAATGTCGTTCCACTTCATGATTGTGTCCCACTTGTTGTTGATTCTTCACAAAAAAATACAGTTTTATATCTTTATGTTTGAAGCCTGAAATGTGGCAAAAGGTCGCAAAGTTCAAGGGGGCCGAATACTTTCGCAAGGCACTGTAATTTAACATATTGAGAGCTTGGGACTACAAGGTTCTATCTGCAATGATTCTTAGATAATTGGCTTTAAAGTTCCAAACCCTCATTGGTTGGAATGGTGTCAGCAATTTTTATCTAGTATTCTTTCGAACTTAACAACATGAATTGGGGTATTTAGAGTACTATATAGGTAGAGAACAAAAATGCAGATAGAACCGTTTAGTCCCAAGCTCTCAATATTATGACTGCATTATAATTATAATAATTTGGTGGGTGCTTATATTTGTCCTGTTATACACTGTGTCATGGAAATGTTTTTTTTTTTGCATATCTCAACCCTCACTGAGGCACCCGCAGGGAGTGGGGTCATGGCCAGGGTCACTAGTGGTTAGAGCATTGGGCCAGTAACCGAAAGGTTGCTGGATCGATTCCCTGAGCTGACAAGGTAAAAATCAGTCATTCTGCCCCTGAACAAGGCAGTTAACCCATTGTTCCCCGGGCACCGAAGACGTGGATGTCGATTATGGCAAAAGCCCCGCACCTCTCTGATTCAGAGGGGTTGGGTTAAATGCGGAAGACACATTTAAGTTGAAGGCATTCACTTGTCCAACTGACTAGGTATCCCCTTTTCCCATTGCACAGCTCCCCTGGAGCAATTAGGGTTAAGTGCCTTGCTCAAGGGCACAGCTCCAGTATTCGAATCAGCAGCCTTTCAGTTACGGAACAGTAATTCTGTTGTCAATACAAATACTGACATCAACAGACTTCAGTAAGTATTCACAACCATTACCATTTTCCACATTTTGTTGTGTTACAAAGCGGGATTCAAATGGATCTAACCATCATTTTCTTGTCAATGATCTACACAAAATACACTGTAACGTTAAAGTGTAACAAAAATGTGATATATATTTTTTTATGAATGGAGAACAAAACCCTAATACAGTATATCTTGATTAGATAAGTATTGAAACAATTTAAGTAAAAACTGTAACTAGGCCAATCAGGAACAATGTCATCTTGGTAAGCAACTCCAGTGTATATTTGGCATTGTGTTTTAGGTATTTGTCCTGCTGAAAGGTGAATTTGTCTCCCAGTGTCTGTTGATAACCAAGTTATCCTCCAGGGTTTTACCTGTGCATAGCTCTATTCCGTTTCTTTTTATCACAAAAAAATGTAATCCTTCCCGATGACCAGCATACCCCTAACATGATGCAGCCACCACAATACTTAAAATTATGAAGAGTGGTACTCAGTGATGTGTTGTGTTGGATTTGCCCCAAACATTCGCTAAAGTTCATTTCTTTGACACATTTTTTGCAGTTTTATTTTAGTGCCTTATTGCAAACAGGATGCATGTTTTATTCTGTATAGGCTTCCTTTTTTTCACTCTGTCATTTATGTTCGTATTGTGGAGTAACTACAATGTTGTTGATCTATCCTCAGTTATCTCCTATCACAGCCATTAAACTCTGTAGCTTTTAAAATCACCATTGGCCTCAAGGTGAAATCCCAGAGCAGTTTCCTTACTCTCCAAGTTAGGAAAGGTGCCTGTATCTTTGTAGTGACTGGGTGTTTTGATACACTATCCAAAGTGTAATTAATAACTTCACCATGCTCAAAGGGATATTCAATGCCTGCTTTTTTTTACCCATCTACCAATAGGTTCTCTTCTTTCGAACCATTGGAAAACCTCCCTAGTCTTTGTGGTTGAATATGTGTACAGATAATTGTATGTGTGGGGTACAGGGATGAGGTAGTCATTTTAAAAATCATGTTAACCACTATTATTGTATACAGAGTGAGTCCATGAAACATATGTGACTTGTTAAGCACATCTTTACACCTGAACTTATTTAGGCTTGCCATAACAAAAGTGTTGAACATTTATTGACTCAATACATTTCAGCTTCAAATTTTTTATTAATTTGTAAACATTTCTAAAATCATTATTCCACTTTGACATTATGGGGTGTTGTGTGTAGATCAGTGACACACAATCTCAGTTGAATACATTTTAAATTCAGGCTGTAACACAACAAAATGTGGAAAAAGACAAGGGGTGTGAATACTTTCTGAAGGCACTGTATATTAATCTCAGCACCCAGAACCAAATCAGTTGTCATGACAGATTGAAATATGGCCTGTAAACATTGACTCTGTGTCTTGATGTTCCGTACCTGACGTGAAGTTTTTGGGTGTGTGGGTGGAGTCGGGCCCCAGGCTGGAGCTGGGGCCAAGGGTGAGGTCCTTGTCCTCCAGGGTGGGACAGAATGAGCTGATGGCAGGCAGGGAGGCTGTGGAAGGGCTGAATAACCCACTCTTCCTCCCACCATTACCCACCTACACAACCAGAAACATTAGACAAACCACTGTCACATAATACAATAGGAAATAGCTGAAAGGTATCAAGGATTATCTTCATATCTTGTGTTACACTTGATTGTTTCAGAAGATCTGTTTTTTTGGTGCTCTGTTATTGCTACTTACACCAGCAGATGGCACTCTCTTAATGGTTAAGCTCCTGGAAAAATAAATAGTCAATGGTAATGTTAGTGTTACACATATAACTTCTCAGAATGTCTCCCCTATGTGGAAGCTAGGTATACATTGCAACAGCACATGACTGAATTCCAATGCATTTTCCCCCTCCCCCTCATTCCATTTGAGACTTGCGCTTGAGCCTTTTACTTCCTCCTCCCCCTCCCCCCCCTCCTCCCTCTCTGCAGATGACTTCGTCAACCATTTTGAAAAGAAGGTCGACGACATCCGATCCTCGTTTGCTAAGTCAAACGACACCGCTGGTTCTGCTCACACTGCCCTACCCTGTGCTCTGACCTCTTTCTCCCCTCTCTCTCCAGATGAAATCTCGCGTCTTGTGACGGCCGGCCGCCCAACAACCTGCCCGCTTGACCCTATCCCCTCCTCTCTTCTCCAGACCATTTCCGGAGACCTTCTACCTTACCTCACCTCGCTCATCAACTCATCCCTGACCGCTGGCTACGTCCCTTCCGTCTTCAAGAGAGCGAGAGTTGCACCCCTTCTGAAAAAACCTACACTCGATCCCTCCGATGTCAACAATTACAGACCAGTATCCCTTCTTTCTTTTCTCTCCAAAACTCTTGAACGTGCCGTCCTTGGCCAGCTCTCCCGCTATCTCTCTCTGAATGACCTTCTTGATCCAAATCAGTCAGGTTTCAAGACTAGTCATTCAACTGAGACTGCTCTCCTCTGTATCACGGAGGCGCTCCGCACTGCTAAAGCTAACTCTCTCTCCTCTGCTCTCATCCTTCTAGATCTATCGGCTGCCTTCGATACTGTGAACCATCAGATCCTCCTCTCCACCCTCTCCGAGTTGGGCATCTCCGGCGCGGCCCACGCTTGGATTGCGTCCTACCTGACAGGTCGCTCCTACCAGGTGGCGTGGCGAGAATCTGTCTCCTCACCACGCGCTCTCACCACTGGTGTCCCCCAGGGCTCTGTTCTTGGCCCTCTCCTATTCTCGCTATACACCAAGTCACTTGGCTCTGTCATAACCTCACATGGTCTCTCTTATCATTGCTATGCAGACGACACACAATTAATCTTCTCCTTTCCCCCTTCTGATGACCAGGTGGCGAATCGCATCTCTGCATGTCTGGCAGACATATCAGTGTGGATGACGGATCACCACCTCAAGCTGAACCTCGGCAAGACAGAGCTGCTCTTCCTCCCGGGGAAGGACTGCCCGTTCCATGATCTCGCCATCACGGTTGACAACTCCATTGTGTCCTCCTCCCAGAGCGCCAAGAACCTTGGCGTGATCCTGGACAACACCCTGTCGTTCTCAACCAACATCAAGGCGGTGGCCCGTTCCTGTAGGTTCATGCTCTACAACATCCGCAGAGTACGACCCTGCCTCACACAGGAAGCGGCGCAGGTCCTAATCCAGGCACTTGTCATCTCCCGTCTGGATTACTGCAACTCGCTGTTGGCTGGGCTCCCTGCCTGTGCCATTAAACCCCTTCAACTCATCCAGAATGCCGCAGCCCGTCTGGTGTTCAACCTTCCCAAGTTCTCTCACGTCACCCCGCTCCTCCGTTCTCTCCACTGGCTTCCAGTTGAAGCTCGCATCCGCTACAAGACCATGGTGCTTGCCTACGGAGCTGTGAGGGGAACGGAACCTCAGTACCTCCAGGCTCTGATCAGGCCCTACACCCAAACAAGGGCACTGCGTTCATCCACCTCTGGCCTGCTCGCCTCCCTACCACTGAGGAAGTACAGCTCCCGCTCAGCCCAGTCAAAACTGTTCGCTGCCCTGGCCCCCAATGGTGGAACAAACTCCCTCACGACGCCAGGACAGCGGAGTCAATCACCACCTTCCGGAGACACCTGAAACCCCACCTCTTTAAGGAATACCTAGGATAGGATAAGTAATCCCTCTCACCCCCCCTTAAGTTTTAGATGCACTATTGTAAAGTGACTGTTCCACTGGATGTCATAAGGTGAATGCACCAATTTGTAAGTCGCTCTGGATAAGAGCGTCTGCTAAATGACTTAAATGTAATGTAAATGTACTTTGGGTTCACCAGCTTCAAACAGCTGGGAAAGAAAACACCTGTGGCAGAGCGATACATTGGCAGCTTGACACGATTTCCACTAGATAACACAGCCACAAAGTAATAACAGCTTTCCCAATTTGACAACAGGACAATATCACTACAAATCGCAACACTGTCGGGTGGGTAATACTGTGAAACACAATCATTCCACTACTACTGCAGATATATTATGGACATTTTCTGAAATTAATTGTAAAAAGTCTTATGTGTAGCACCATTAATGCTCATGCACTCTCTACTAAATCAAAGGTAAATCAGATTTCCTTTCTTTGTGGGATGCTTGCTTTCACAGTCTATAAACTGACATGGGGTCAATTATGTTGGCTCTTATTAGGACAAGATTTGGAGCAGGGCAGGGTCAAGTAATTGTGAATATGCATACCCCAACAACAATAATCAGTGATCAAATATTATTTAGTTCTTTATCAGATAATGTCAAGTATTCAAAAGGTAATAATTTCAATGTGATTAAAACAAACTTCCACAGCTTCCTTGATAAGAGGCATTGTCGCCGGGTAGAATACTGCTGAATAGTGTTTTTACAATGGGTGGTCTGCTGGCCTACCTCAGCTGCAGAGCTTCCTCCACACATTCCAACAGGCTCCTGAAACAGGAAGACAAGATGTTAATCTCTCTCTGGAGCCACTAGTTCTGAGAACATGATGTGACAGAGAACCACCTATTCTGTGACAATGGGAGGGTTGGAGCTAGTGTCTTCTGTTATGGATTCAGTTTTTTTTTAAATTATTGTTCTCCTGTAAACTTGCTCTAGTGGGGATGTTTGCTTGACGTACTGCTACCAATAGTAAACTGTGGAAGAGGAGCATCTTACGGTGACTCAGTGTCCTCTTCTGAGACGTCCCAATCGTCTCCGGACGAGCTTTGCTGAAAAATTACGAAGAATCATCAACAACATACACACCCATAATATCCCTATTAATAGAACTCATACATCCCCCACTGCCCCAAATAGCCATTCTATGTTGACTTGACCTGAAACTCCAACATGTCAAACACAAGAAAGAAATGTGACTCACCATATCAGGATAAGGCTCTGTCACTTTCCTCAACGGAGGCCCAATCTTCACCTGGTCAACTAAGGGAAACACAACTAAGTTGATCATGAGGAAAATGTACACTTCAATACAATATATGTATTTAATAACTGCCGAGCCAAAACATGTTTTATAATATGGCATGATCATTTTATGTGATGAATTTACTATCAGTGCCAGAGGATAAAATCCAGGTGGATCTGCTATCCCACTGTCCTCTTATCATCCCCTGTTGCCTATTCAGATCGATTGGTAAACTACTCTCATACTAAACCCATATCACTGTGTTACAGTAATACCAAGTCATCGGCTTCAGGCAACTTTACCTTTCACCCCAGAAGACCCATTGTGATGCCCAAACAAGAAGAGTTACAACCCCCCTCTCCATTAGCACCATGTATTTGTTTTCGTGTTGACATGCTTGTCTAAATATAAGCTGTCTTGTCCCTGGCAGCTGCAGCGTGGGCGCATTGTCCACCATCACTACACCCTGTGTATGCTGTAACCTCACTGATAGGAGACACAGCAATAGTTCCTCAATCACCCCCCCCCCCACTCCTCGCTTCCCTCACCTCCTCCCCCCAGAATCACGTCAGAGGACCACAGAGGGAACATGCCATGTGCGTGTGCAGGACAGTGACCCCTCTATGACCTCTCTCTGTGTCGGGTGACTCTGAGACTTGGGGACTTCATCTCCACCACCTCCAAATCTCAATGGGCTTCTTGTCACAGAGGTCAGGAACCTAAGTGTGTTGTGTTGTGTCCTGCTCCATCTGCCCCAGTTTCACACATTATACCAGGAAGGGTGATGTTGACCTCAACTCTCCAAGCACACACAATACACACGGATACACACACACACACACACAAACACACAGACATACAGATAGATACGCACGCTCACACAAACACACACAAACTCACGATCGACAATCAACACACATACACAGCCCTTTTCTAACTACAGATGAGTGATTACTTGAATTAGCTGGGCGGATGTACCGTATTAACAGTAATAGCCAGACCACATTTCAGATGAAGATGTTCAGGGCAGAAGCCTCTCATTGACATTGTTTATTAGGATGGTTTTTCATATGTTGACATGAGTACTTCTATAAACTCTTCACACATTGTTGTGTGGGCTGACGATGGGGTTTCAGTGTACAAATTGTGTAGGGATTTGAAGACTCACACTGCTCTTCAGACAGGGTCCTCAGGAGTTTCCCTGCAGACTGGATCTTATCAGGAGCAGCTTCTCCATTCTACAGACAAACATACACACACACAGATGTGTTATACATTCACAGAATAAATCACACTAGGACCAAGCAATGTTCCAGAGAGAGCTAGGTGATTGCCATGTGTTACAAAGCAAGTGTGTGTGTGTGTGATTTGTATGTTTGTGTGTGTGTCACGCCCTGACTTTAGAGAGCCTTTTTATTTCTCTATTTGGTTAGGTCAGGGTGTGATTTGGTTAGGCATTCTAGTTTGTCTATTTCTTTGTTGGCCGGGTATGGTTCCCAATCAGAGGCAGCTGTCTATCGTTGTCTCTGATTGGGGATCATACTTAGGCAGCCCTTTTTCCCACCTTCAGTTGTGGGATCTTGTTTGTGTGTAGTTGCTTTCTGCACTGCAAATAGCTTTATGCCCGTTTTTCATTTTGTTGTTTTTTGGTGTCATTTAAAATAAAAGTATAATGTACGCCTACCACGCTGCACCTTGGTCTCCTTCTAACAACGGACGTAACAGTGTGGCTGTGCAGTCTGCGCGTGTACTTGCATGCCTGCATGTGTGTGTGCATGTCTGTCTGTCCTTGGTCACCTATCCTCACCTCCCGATCATTGTCGTCCATGCTGTGTGTGGAGTGGAGGTCAGGGTTATTGGCCATGTCCAGCAGCTCAATAATCAGGTTACGGGTCAGCAACTGGGTCACAAACGGGTGCTGGGGAGACGACAAGAGATACAGCTAATGACCTATAGCTTTTATGTGGCACGACATCAATACATCACTTCATCATTAGTTTCCTTGATCTCTCTCAGCAGCTGTATCCGTGTTATGGGCCCCTATAGAAATAAACACAGGATCCTAGGATGGCTATGCTTTTAGCACCTCAGACAGAGGCTTTAGATCAAATCCAATTTTATTTGTCACATGCGCCGAATACAACAGGTGTGGACCTTACTATGAAATGCTTACTTACCAGCCCTTACTTAACCAACATTGCAGTTCAAGAAATAGTGTTAAGAAAATATTTACTAAATAAACTAAAGTAAAAAATAAAATAAAAAGTAACACAATAAAATAACAATACAGAGTCTACTGTATATACAGGGGGTACCGTTAGAGTCAATGTGCGGGGTTACAGGTTAGTCAAGGTAATTTGTACATGTAGGTAGGGGTAAAGTGACTATGCATAGATAATAAACAGAGAGTAGCAGCATTGTAAAATCAAATGTTAATAGTCTGGGTGGCCATTTTATTAATTGTTCAGCAGTCTTATGGCTTGGGGGTAGAAGCTGTTAAGGAGCCTTTTGAACCTAGACTTGGTGTCACGCTTGTCCGCACTCCCTCTCTGGCGCTCGAGGGTGCCAGGCTTATTATTATTATTATTATTACCCTTCATTACGCACACCATCATTACGCGCAACAGCGCTCATTGGACTCACCTGGACTCACATGGACTTTGTTGATTGCCCCGTCTATAACTGTCTGCTCCCCCATTTGTTCCCGGTGTCAACATTAATGTCAATATGTGTTCATGTCCAGAGACTGTCCTGTCCTGTTCCATGTCCGTTGCTCATTAAATGTTCACTCCCTGTACCTGCTTCTCGTCTACCAGCGTCGTTCCTTACACTTGGTGCTCCGGTACCACTTGCCGAACGGTAGCAGAGAGAACAGTCTATGACTTGGGTGACTGGAGTCTGACAATTTTTTAGGCCTTCCTCTGACACCGCCTAGTAAATAGGTCCTGGATATCAGGAAGCTTGGCCCCAGTGATGAACTGGGCCGTACGCACTACACTCTGTAGCGCATTTACTGTCAGATGCCGAGCAGTTGCCATACCAGGCGGTGATGCAACCGGTCAGGATACTCTCGATGGTGCAGCTGCAGAACCTTATGAGGATCTGGGGACTCATGCCAAATATCCTGAGGGGGAAAAGGTGTTGTCATGCCCTCTTCACGACTGTCTTGGTGTGTTTGGACCATGATAGTTTGTTGGTGATGTGGACACCAAGGAACTTGAAGCTCTTGACCCGCTCTACTACAGTCCCATTGATGTTAATGGGGGCATGTTTGGCCCTCCTTCCTGTAGTCCCCGATCATCTCATTTGTGTTGCTCACGTTGAGGGAGAGGTCGTTGTCCTGGCACCACACTGCCAAGTCTCTGACCTTCTCCCTATGGGCTCTCATTGTTGTCGGTGATCAGGCCTACCACTGTTGTGTCATCAGCAAACTTAATGATGGTGTTAGAGTTGTGCCAGGCCACATAGTCATGGGTGAACAGGGAGTACAGGAGGGGACTAAGCACGCCCCCCTGAGGGGCCCCCGTGTTGAGGATCAGCATGGCAAATGTGTTGTTGCCTACACTTACCACCTGGGAGCGGCCCGTCAGGAAGTCCAGGATCCAGTTGCAGAGGTAGGTGCTTAGTCCCATGGACCTCAGCTTTGTGATGAGCTTTGTGGGCACTATGCTGTTGAATGCTGAGCTGTCAATGAACATCATTCTCACATAGGTGTTCCTTTTGTCCAGGTGGGAAAGGGCAGTGTGGAATGCGATTAAGATTGCATCATCTATGGATGTGTTGGGGCGGTATGCGAATTGGATTGGGTCTAGGGTTTCCGGGATGAAGTTGTTGATGTGAGCCTTGACCAGCCTTTCAAAGCACTTCATGGCTACTGACGTGAGTGCTACGGGTCGGTAGTCATTTAGGCAGGTTACCTTTGCTTTCTTGGGCACAGGGACTATGGTGGTCTGCTTGAAACATGTCGGTATTACAGACTCGGTTAGGGAAAGGTTGAAAATGTCAGTGAAGACACTTGCCAGTTGGGTCCACCCATGCTCTGAGTACACGTCCTGGTAATCCGTCTGGCCCTGCGGCCTTATGAATGTTTACCTATTTAAAGTTCTTGCTCACATCGGCTATGGAGGGCATGCTTCAGTGTTGCTTGCCTCGAAGCGAGCATAAAAGGCATTTAGATCATCTGGTAGGCTCGCATAACTGGGAAGCTCGCGACTGGGTTTTCCTTTGTAGTCCGTAATAATCTGCAAGCCCTGCCACATCTGACGAGCATCAGAGCCGGTGTAGTAAGATTCAATCTTAGTCCTGCATTGACGCTTTGCCTGTTTGATGGTTCATCTGAGGGCATTTCTTATAAGCGTCCGGATTAATGTTACGCTCCTTGAAAGCGGCATGTCTTGCCTTTAGCTCGATGTGGATGTTGCCTGTAATCCATGGCTTCTGGTTGGGATATGTACGTACGGTCACTGTGGGGACGACATCGTAAATGCACTTATTTATGTTGCCTGTGACTAAGGTGGTATACTCCTCAATGCCATTGGATGAATCCCGGAACGTATTCCAGTCTGTTCTAGCAAAACAGTCCTGTAGCGTAGAACAAGCGTCATCTGAACACTTCCGTATTGAGTGAGTCACTGGTGCTTCCTGCTGTAGTTTTAGCTTGTAAGCAGGAATCAGGAGGATAGAATTATGGTCAGATTGCCAAATGGAGGGCGAGGGAGAGCTTGTTTGCATCTCTGTGTGTGGAGAAAAGGTGGTCTAGAATTCTTTTTCCACTGGTTGCACATGTGACATGCTGTCACGCCCTGACCTTAGAGATCCTTTATTCTCTATTTTGGTTAGGTCGAGGTGTGACTAGGGTGGGCATTATAGTTTCTTTAGTTCTAGGTTGGCTTGGTATGGTTCCCAATCAGAGGCAGCTGTCATATCATTGTCTCTTATTGGGGATCATATTTAGGCAGCCTTTTCCCACCTGTTTGTTGTGGTATCTTGTATTTTTAATTGTTGCCTTTGAGCACGACAAAGCTGCACATTCGTTTCTTTGCTCTTTATTGTTTTTGTGCCAGTTCGCATATTAAAAGATGATGAACCCAAACCATGCTGCATTTTGGTCCGATTCTTACAACAATGTTTGTGACACATGCTGGTCGAAATGAGGTAAAAAGTCCCCGGACACTAGGAACGCCGCTTCTGGATGAGCATTTTCTTGTTTGCTTATGGCCTTATACAGCTTGTTGAGTGTGGTCTTAGTGCCAGCATCAGTTTGTTGTGGTAAATGGATGGCTACTATCTTGGTAGATAGTATGGTCTACATGTCATGCAGGTGAAAGAGGACCCAAAAGCGACTTAACAGAAACAGAGTTTATTTAAGTCCAAACAGGGAATAACAGAAATCCTCTAGTCTGTAGAGGGGAAATAACTGGAGAAGCGGCCACAGACTGCAGGTCGCTTCGGGTAGGCGCAGGCCGTAGTTGACAGAGACACCTGCTCACACGCAGCATCTGATGAAGGCAAAAAACACGACAGGACAGGGCGATACACAATCACAGCAAAAACACGACAGGACAGGGCGAAACGCAATCACAGCATGGTGAATACTAAACAAGGAACCGACGGGACAGGAACGGAACACAAAGGAATAAATAGGGACTCTAATCAGGGGAAAGGATCGGGAACAGGTGTGGGAAGACTAAATGATGATTAGGGGAATAGGAACAGCTGGGAGCAGGAACGGAACGATAGAGAGAAGAGAGAGCGAGAGAGGGAGGGGGAGAGAGGGATAGAAAGAGGGAAAGAACCCAATAAGACCAGCAGAGGGAAACGAACAGAATGGGGAGCACAGGGACAAGACATGATAATAAATGACAAACATGACAGTACCCCCACTCACCGAGCGCCTCCTGGCGCACTCGAGGAGGAATCCTGGCGGCAACGGAGGAAATCATCGATGAGTGAACGGTCCAGCACGTCCCGAGACGGAACCCAACTCCTCTCCTCAGGACCGTAACCCTCCCAATCCACTAAGTATTGGTGACCCCGTCCCCGAGAACGCATGTCCATGATCTTATGTACCTTGTAAATAGGTGCGCTCTCGACACGGACGGGAGGGGGGAGGGAAGACGAACGGGGGGTGCGAAGAAAGGGCTTAACACAGGAGACATGGAAGACAGGATGGACGCGACGAAGATGTCGCGGAAAGAAGCAGTCGCACAGCGACAGGATTGACGACCTGGGAGACACGGAACGGACCAATGAACCGCGGAGTCAACTTACGAGAAGCTGTCGTAAGAGGAAGGTTGCGAGTGGAAAGCCACACTCTCTGGCCGCAACAATACCTTGGACTCTTAATCCTGCGTTTATTGGCGGCTCTCACAGTCTTCCCCGCAGACAAAGGCAGACCGGTAGTGAAGCCTAAGGCGATGTGAGACCATGGTCGAGAAGGAATGGGGAGCGGTCTGAGACGACCGGCAGGAGGAGAGTTACCCGACTTAGTCTGCGCGCAGTCCGAACAAGCAGCCACGAAACGGCGCGTGTCACGCTCCTGAGTCGGCCACCAAAAGCGCTGGCGAATAGACGCAAGAGTGCCTCGAACACCGGGATGACCAGCTAACTTGGCAGAGTGAGCCCACTGAAGAACAGCCAGACGAGTGGAAACAGGAACGAAAAGGAGGTTACTAGGACAAGCGCGCGGCGACGCAGTGTGCGTGAGTGCTTGCTTAACCTGTCTTTCAATTCCCCAGACTGTTAACCCGACAACACGCCCATAAGGAAGAATCCCCTCGGGATCAGTAGAAGCCACAGAAGAACTAAACAGACGGGATAAGGCATCAGGCTTGGTGTTCTTGCTACCCGGACGGTAAGAAATCACAAACTCGAAACGAGCGAAAAACAACGCCCAACGAGCTTGACGGGCATTAAGTCGTTTGGCAGAACGGATGTACTCAAGGTTCTTATGGTCTGTCCAAACGACAAAAGGAACGGTCGCCCCCTCCAACCACTGTCGCCATTCGCCTAGGGCTAAGCGGATGGCGAGCAGTTCACGGTTACCCACATCATAGTTGCGCTCAGATGGCGACAGGCGATGAGAAAAATAAGCGCAAGGATGAACCTTATCGTCAGACTGGAAGCGCTGGGATAGAATGGCTCCCACGCCTACCTCTGAAGCGTCAACCTCGACAATGAATTGTCTAGTGACGTCAGGAGTAACGAGGATAGGAGCGGACGTAAAACGTTCTTTTAGAAGATCAAAAGCTCCCTGGGCGGAACCGGACCACTTAAAACACGTCTTGACAGAAGTAAGAGCTGTGAGAGGAGCAGCAACTTGACCGAAATTACGAATGAAACGCCGATAGAAATTAGCGAAACCTAAAAGCGCTGCAACTCGACACGTGACCTTGGAACGGGCCAATCACTGACAGCTTGGACCTTAGCGGAATCCATCTGAATGCCTTCAGCGGAAATAACGGAACCGAGAAAAGTAACGGAGGAGACATGAAAAGAGCACTTCTCAGCCTTTACGTAGAGACAATTCTCTAAAAGGCGCTGTAGAACACGTCGAACGTGCTGAACATGAATCTCGAGTGACGGAGAAAAAATCAGGATATCGTCAAGATAGACAAAAACAAAGATGTTCAGCATGTCTCTCAGAACATCATTAACTAATGCCTGAAAAACAGCTGGCGCATTGGCGAGACCGAACGGCAGAACCCGGTACTCAAAATGCCCTAACGGAGTGTTAAACGCCGTTTTCCACTCGTCCCCCAATCTGATGCGCACGAGATGGTAAGCGTTACGAAGGTCCAACTTAGTAAAGCACCTGGCTCCCTGCAGAATCTCGAAGGCTGATGACATAAGGGGAAGCGGATAACGATTCTTAACCGTTATGTCATTCAGCCCTCGATAATCCACGCAGGGGCGCAGAGTACCGTCCTTCTTCTTAACAAAAAGAACCCCGCCCCGGCCGGAGAAGAAGAAGGCACTATGGTACCGGCGTCAAGAGACACAGACAAATAATCCTCGAGAGCCTTACGTTCGGGAGCCGACAGAGAGTATAGTCTACCTCGAGGAGGAGTGGTCCCCGGAAGGAGATCAATACTACAATCATACGACCGGTGAGGAGGAAGGGAGTTGGCTCGGGACCGACTGAAGACCGTGCGCAGATCATGATATTCCTCCGGCACTCCTGTCAAATCGCCAGGTTCCTCCTGAGAAGTAGGGACAGAAGAAACGGGAGGGATGGCAGACATTAAACACTTCACATGACAAGAAACGTTCCAGGATAGGATAGAATTACTAGACCAATTAATAGAAGGATTATGACATACTAGCCAGGGATGACCCAAAACAACAGGTGTAAACGGTGAACGGAAAATCAAAAAGAAATAGTCTCACTGTGGTTACCAGATACTGTGAGAGTTAAAGGTAGTGTCTCAAATTTGATACTGGGAAGATGACTACCATCTAAGGCAAACATGGGCGTAGGCTTGTCTAACGGTCTGAAAGGAATGTTATGTTTCCGAACCCATGCTTCGTCCATGAAACAACCCTCAGCCCCAGAGTCAATCAAGGCACTGCATGTAGCACCCGAACCGGTCCAGCGTAGATGGACCGACATAGTAGTACAAGATCTAGATGAAGAGACCTGAGTAGTAGCGCTCACCAGTAGCCCTCCGCTTACTGATGGGCTCTGGCCTCTTACTGGACATGAATTAACAAAATGTCCAGCAACTCCGCAATAGAGGCACAGGCGGTTGGTGATCCTCCGTTCCCTCTCCTTAGTCGAGATGCGAATCCCTCCCAGCTGCATGGGCTCAGTCTCAAAGCCAGAGGAGGGAGATGGTTGCGATGCGGAGCAGGGAAACACCGTTGATGCGAGCTCTCTTCCACGAGCCCGGTGACGAAGATCTACCCGTCGTTCTATGCGGATGGCGAGAGCAATCAAAGTCCACATCTGAAGGAACCTCCCGGGAGAGAATCTCATCCTTAACCACTGCGTGGAGTCCCTCCAGAAAACGAGCGAGCAGCGCCGGCTCGTTCCACTCACTAGAGGCAGCAAGAGTGCGAAACTCAATAGAATAATCCGTTATGGACCGTTCACCTTGGCATAAGGAAGCCAGGGCCCTAGAAGCCTCCCTACCAAAACTGAACGGTCAAAAACCCGAATCATCTCCTCTTTAAAGTTCTGGAACTTGTTAGAGCAATCAGCCCTTGCCTCCCAGATAGCTGTGCCCCATTCTCGAGCCCGGCCAGTAAGGAGTGAAATGACGTAAGCAACCCGAGCTCTCTCTAGAGTATGTGTTGGGTTGGAGAGAGAACACAATCTCACACTGCGTGAGAAAGGAGCGGCACTCAGTGGGCTGCCCGGAGTAGCAAGGTGGGTTATTAACCCTAGGTTCTGGAGGCTCGGCAGGCCAGGAAGTAACAGGTGGCACGAGACGTAGACTCTGGAACTGTCCAGAGAGGTCGGAAACCTGAGCGGCCAGGTTCTCCACGGCATGGCGAGCAGCAGACAATTCCTGCTCGTGTCTGCCGAGCATGGCTCCTTGGATCTTGACGGCAGTGTAACGAGCGTCTGAAGTCGCTGGGTCCATTCCTTGGTCGGTTCCTTCTGTCATGCAGGTGAAAGAGGACCCAAAAGCGACTTAACAGAAACAGAGTTTATTTAAGTCCAAACAGGGAATAACAGAAATCCTCTAGTCTGTAGAGGGGAAATAACTGGAGAAGCGGCCACAGACTGCAGGTCGCTTCGGGTAGGCGCAGGCCGTAGTTGACAGAGACACCTGCTCACACGCAGCATCTGATGAAGGCAAAAAACACGACAGGACAGGGCGATACACAATCACAGCAAAAACACGACAGGACAGGGCGAAACGCAATCACAGCATGGTGAATACTAAACAAGGAACCGACGGGACAGGAACGGAACACAAAGGAATAAATAGGGACTCTAATCAGGGGAAAGGATCGGGAACAGGTGTGGGAAGACTAAATGATGATTAGGGGAATAGGAACAGCTGGGAGCAGGAACGGAACGATAGAGAGAAGAGAGAGCGAGAGAGGGAGGGGGAGAGAGAGGGATAGAAAGAGGGAAAGAACCCAATAAGACCAGCAGAGGGAAACGAACAGAATGGGGAGCACAGGGACAAGACATGATAATAAATGACAAACATGACACTACAGTTTTTCATGAAGTTCTCTACCTCAGGCGAGCAATACCTCGAGACCTCCTTAATATTAGACATCGTGCACCTGCTGTTCTGTCCTGCCGCTGCACGGACAACCCAGCCATCTGAATATTATCCGTGTCGTCATTCAGCCATGACTAGGTGAACCATAACATATTACAGTTTTCAATGTCCCGTTGGTAGGATAGTCTCAAGCTGAGATTTTCCAGTGATTGCATGTTGGCCAATAGAACGAATGGTCGAGACGGGTTACACACTCGCCGATAAATTTTTACAAGGCACCCCAATCTCCACCCCCTGTATTTCTGTCTTTTCTACACGCGAATGATAAGTATTTGGACCTGGTCTCGGAGAACCTTTGCGTCAGACTCATTAAAGAAAAAAATCTTTGTCCAGTTCAAGGTGAATAATCGCTGTTCTGATATCCAGAAGCTCTTTTCGGTCATAAGAGACGGTATCAGCAACATTATGTACAAAATAAGTTACAAACAACGGGAAAAAACACACAAAGTAGCAGAGTTGGTTAGGAGCCCATAAAATGGCAGCCATCCCCTCCAGCGCCACATTTTACCAGAGGTAAAACAATGTGGAGTACTGATCGTCTTTCAGGGGCTGTTCCTTATTATAATCCGGAAGGTTCGAGTCCTGAATGCTGATAGGCTGAAAGCTGTGGTATACCACAAGTATGACCAACAATGTATCTTTACTGTAGTAATTATATTGGTAACGAGTTTACAATAGCAATAAGGCAATATACCACAGCTAAGGAATGTTCATATGCACGACGCAACGCGGAGTGCCTGGACACAGCACTTAGCTGTGGTGTATTGGCCATATATCACAAACCCCCGAGGTGCCTTATAAATCTTTTGTCATACCCGTGGTATACGGTCTGATATACCAGCCAATCAGCATTCAGGGCTCGAACCACCCAGTTTATAATGATTACTTAATTATGAGCAGAGTGCACAGTAGTGTACCTGCAGTAAAGTTTCGGCCGACGGCCTCTTCCTAGGGTTCTTGATGAGGGACATCTTCACAAAGCTCTGGAACCCTGCAGACCTTCAGGGAGGGTGACAGAGATGAGACAGCAGAAACACATACCCATCCTGGAGAATATGGATGCTGCATTCAAAGAACAGTCTAGTGTCAGGAGGAGTACAGGTATGTCACAGATGCTGCATTCTGCGTTATTATTATGGGAATACGGTGTGATCATATTCATCTCACCACTTGGTCTTGTCCTTGAGCCTGGGAGGCTGGAAGCTGCTTTTTGACATCAACATCAAGGCTCTGGAACACAGTTTTAATAGTTTGAAATGTCAACACCGTGGAAAACCTAGCCTGGTTGTAGAGATCTGTTTATTATGTGCTTAAGCCAACTCCTTTGTCATTCGTTGACATGTTTGGCATAACAACGAGCACTACAGAGGGGGATTGTCTGTAGCACAAATACATGTGCTACCAAAGTGTGGGCGATAGTTTTGAGTCACACACCAAACTATTATACCATATTGAGGTATGTGGATAACCCACAAAAATGCAACATAACACAAATATCTATCTTCATCTGTCTCTCTTTTATCCAACTTTTCAATGCAATTATGGTGGATCTAAAGGAATGAAGGAAAAGGGGATAGAATGGAAACTACTTATAGTTGAGGTTAAGGCTAGAGTCCAGAGGGGACTGGTATGGAGCCAAGTCTGTGTCCCTGTCTCTTCCTGGATATCTGGATTTGTTTTTGCCTATCTGTGCCTCTGTCTCTGTTTGTGTCTGTGCCTCTGTCTCTGTTTGTGTCTGTGCCTCTGTCTCTTTTTGTGTCTGTGCCTCTGTCTCTGTTTGTGTCTGTGCCTTTGTCTCTGTTTGTGTCTGTGCCTCTGTCTCTTTTTGTGTCTGTGCCTCTGTCTCTGTCTGTGCCTCTGTCTCTGTTTGTGTCTGTGCCTCTGTCTCTGTTTGTGTCTGTGCCTCTATCTCTGTTTGTGTCTGTGCCTCTATCTCTGTTTGTGTCTGTGCCTCTGTCTCTTTTTGTGTCTGTGCTCTGTCTCTGTTTGTGTCTGTGCCTCTGTCTCTGTTTGTGTCTGTGCCTCTGTCTCTGTCTCTGTTTGTGTCTGTGCCTCTCTCTGTCTCTGTCTCTGTTTGTTGTGTCTGTGTTTGTGTCTGTGCCTCTGTCTCTGTTTGTGTCTGTCTGTCTCTGTTTGTGTCTGTGCCTCTCTCTGTTTGTGTCTCTGTCTCTGTTTGTGTCTGTGCCTCTGTCTCTGTTTGTGTCTGTGCCTCCGCCTGTCTCTGTTTGTGTCTGTGCCTCTGTCTGTGCTCTGTTTGCGTCTGTGCCTCTGTCTCTGTTTGTGTCTGTGCCTCTGTCTCTGTTTGTGTCTGTGCTCTCTGTCTCTGTTTGTGTCTGTGTCTCTGTCTCTGTCTCTGTCTCTGTCTCTGTTTGTGTCTCTGTCTCTGTCTCTGTTTGTGTCTGTGCCTCTGTCTCTGTTTGTGTCTGTGCTTGTGTCTCTCTATCTCTGTTTGTGTCTGTGCCTCTGTCTCTGTTTGTGTCTGTGCCTCTGTCTCTGTTTGTGTCTGTGCCTCTGTCTCTGTTTGTGTCTGTGCCTCTGTCTCTGTTTGTGTCTGTGCCTCTGTCTCTGTTTGTGTCTGTGCCTCTGTCTCTGTTTGTGTCTGTGCCTCTGTCTCTGTTTGTGTCTGTGCCTCTGTCTCTGTTTGTGTCTGTGCCTCTGTCTCTGTCTCTGTTTGTGTCTGTGCCTCTGTCTCTGTTTGTGTCTGTGCCTCTGTTTCTGTTTGTGTCTGTGCCTCTGTCTCTGTTTGTGCCTCGGTCTCTGTTTGTGTCTGTGCCTCTGTTTCTGTCTGTGCCTCTGTCTCTGTCTGTGTCTCCGTCTGTGCCTGTGTTGGTGTCTGTGCCTGTGTCTCACCTCATAGGGTGGAGGTCAAACATTGGAGGCTGGAGCTCTGCCAGCTCGATGGCCGTGATGCCTACCGCCCAGATGTCACACAGATGGTTATACCCACCCTTCTTCTCCACTGCTGCCACCTCCGGTGCCATCCTGGCACGGGTACATAAATACCAGTCAGATGAAATTAATATTATAATGGTTAGAATGCATTGTAAGACTTGTCATGTAAATAAAATATTATAATTTCATAATGATCCTGAAAGTTGTTCTGTTAGAAGACACATGTACGACTATGACCAAACCAATCAGTGTCTACGTACAGCACCGACCAATCAGTATCTACGTAAAGCAGACCAATCAGTGTCTATGTAAAGTAGACCAATCAGGGTCTGCATTAAGCACCGACCAATCAGTCTACGTAAAGCAGACCAATCAGTGTCAACATAAAGCAGACCAATCGGGGTCTGCATAAACAACCGACCATTCAGTGTCTGCATGAAGAAGCTAATTGATACGGTGAAAGTAAGGATGAAGTATATACGTTTCAATGAGAGTCATAATGTTGAAGGTCGTGGTTTGAGTTCGGTTATCTTACCAGTATGGAGTTCCTATAAAAGACTTCCTCTTGGCTACAGAAGCACTGATCTCTGCAGCAACTCCGAAATCGGCTGCAGGAAAACAGAGACAGAGAGTCAGAGACAGTCTAGTCGCCGAGGGAGACTGAATCTAGAATCCAATATGTCTTACGCGTGGCATGTTTTTAGCACGCTAGTTAACCTCAAAGTTATTGCAGACTGTGTGTGTGTGTGTGTGTGTGTGTGTGTGTGTGTGTGTGTGTGTGTGTGTGTGTGTGTGTGTGTGTGTGTGTGTGTGTGTGTGTGTGTGTGTGTGTGTGTGTGTGTGTGTGTGTGTGTGTGTGTGTGTGTGTGTGTGTGTGTGCGTGTGTGTGTGCGTGTGTGTGTGTGATGGATGGATGGTATAGAATAGATGTTCACTGACCCAATTTGATGTCTCCTCGTTCTGTGATGAGGATATTTGCTCCCTATGGACAGATGGACACACACACACACAAGTGCACATACACACAAACACACAGACAAGCTCACAAAGATATAAACACAGAAGATTCACAGATTGACAACAATAACATACAGCTATGTCAAATTGATACCTTTATGTCCCTATGCATTTTACTTGTCTCATGCAGGTGGTACAAGCCCTGTCGAAAAACAAAAACACAGAATCAGTTTGACAAATCTCTCAACCTCATCATTAGTTCACCCCACAAGCAGAGATCGGCAAAAATGATAAAATACAATTCCAAAAAATCCTAAACACCAATGTATCAAAATAAAATACAAAATACTTTTGCAAAATATTGTATTGAATTAGAATACATAGAAACAGACCCTATATCATTTTATTTCAGGAGTGTTGAAAATTATTTAGAAAATACAAAATACTCTCTAAAGTATCTTGTTACAAAATACATCGGATTGTAGTTCAGGCCACTGAAATACAAATGACAAAATACTCAAAAGTATTGAAATACTCATTTCAAATACAAGTAACAGAAATTCTGCCCATCTCTGCCTACAAGCCTATTGGAGCCAGTCACAACACAACAGTGAACAACCAACAGGGCCGGCTCCAGGCAAAAGCAACATAAACAGTCGCTTAGGGCCCCCAGCCCATTAGCCCCCCCCCTCCAAAACAAGTCCATATATTTTGGAGGGAACTCAGTCTGGGTCTCAACTTACTGTTGAGAGTTAGAATAGTAGAATACACAAGGTGTACATTTGAAATGTGGTTTTCCATCAGAAGTTTTTATCTTGTTTTGTCAGTCAATGACAGTCACTCGATTAGCCATGTCAGCTAACAATTTTATATTGGTAAGTTAGTCTAACCAGTTATCTAAATGTGTATTAATCATGGCCGAATGCCGACCTGGCAATCTCCCCAAAAGGCTAGAGCCGGCCCTGGCAACAAACAAACTGATGACATGAATAAGGGAGGTAATGTTATGTTGCTGTGCTGTGTGTGGTGCCACGAAACTTGATGCTCCGCTTTCCTGTGGTGAGAAAGACATGCGATTATATTGTGACTGTATCCCCCCCAGTTAGGAAAGTGAGAAAGCTCATATGTTATATGACTGACTAACCTGGAGGGTTTCTCTGCAGATGTAGGCTATCTGCTTCTCCTTGAACGGCCCAGTCACTGTGGAAAGACCGGTAGAGACCTGAGATTAATGGCACATACAAGGGAGGGTGGAAAAATAGTTTTAGCTGTGCGTACCGTGGTAAATGTCTTGTAACGACCCCCCTCCACAGTACTCCATGCAAATCCATAATTTAGTGTTCCTGCAAAAATGATAGATACATTTTTATTATCAGTCTTTTGTCAATGCCTTCTGTTTCGTTGGCTTTCCAGACTAAAAAAGGGTATTTACATCTGAATATTTAGACAGTTTTCTGAGAACTTGGCTGTAGGGAAGTTTTACTATCCAAACATATCACATTATTATCTGCCCTTGAAATGTTACAGAGGTAACAACACTCAGACGCTCCAAGAGGACCAAACTAAAAAAGGAGAAAATCTTGAGCGAAATCATTTCAAAGTCAGTGACAGAGTGTGTGTGTGTGTGTGTGTGTGTGTGTGTGTGTGTGTGTGTGTGTGTGTGTGTGTGTGTGTGTGTGTGTGTGTGTGTGTGTGTGTGTGTGTGTGTGTGTGTGTGTGTGTGTGTGTGTGTGTGTGTGTGTGTGTGTGTGTGTGTGTGTGTGTGTGTGTGTGTGTGTGTGTGTGTGCGTGCATATGTTTCTCCCTATGTGTTTGTTAGTGATCTCTATCAGCAATAGAGCTTTTTTTGTGTGTGTCAACGTTATTTGGAGCACGACATTATCTGTGGTGTGGGAGAGAGTGTTGCATTCTATGTCATAGTAGTGGGTGTTTGAGATAAGAGTGGAATTCGACACATCCAAGAACACTCAGAATCCAAGGAATTCCATGGATGGACGTGGACCATCATAAAGTGTAAAATCAGACAAGCTTAAACAATGTACCTGTGATAGCTGCCGAAATAGGCCACAATGTTCTTGTGCTTACATTCCTTCATCATAGTGATCTCCTGCTGGATGGATGTGATATCACCTGAACAGAGAGCATGCAGGTCACATGTCCTGACATCTCAACACTAATATTAATATAAGTACTAGAACTACTACTACTACTGCTACTACTGCTGCAGCTACTACCATTACTACTTCTGCTGCTACTACTACTACTGCTGCTACTACTACTATTGCTACTACTACTGCTACTACTATTGCTGCTACTACTATTGCTGCTACTACTACTGCTGCTGTTACTATTACTACTGCTGCTACTGTAACAGTATAACTTTAGACCGTCCCCTCGCCCATACCTGGGCACGAACCAGGGACCCTCTGCACACATCAACAACAGTCACCCATGAAGCATTGTTACCCATCGCTCCACAAAAGCCGCGGCCCTTGCAGAGCAAGGGGAACCACTACTTCAAGGTCTCAGAGCAAGTGACGTCACCGATTGAAACGCTATTTAGCACACACACAGCCGCTAACTAGCTAGCCGTTTCACATCCGTTACACTACTACTACTGCTGCTACTACTATTGCTGCTGCTACTACTGCTGATGCTACTACATTTACTGCTACTACTGCAGCTACTACTACTACTGCTGCTACTACTATTAGTGCTGCTACTACTACTGCTACTACTACTACTATTACTCCTACTGCTGCTGCTACTACTGCTGCCTGTACTACCACTACTACTACTACTGCTGCTGCTGCTACTACTACTGCTTCTACTACTACTATTGCTGCTGCTGCTACTACTACTACTGCTGCTACTACTACAATTTTTGCTGCTGCTACTACTACTACTACTACTGCTACTATTTCTACTTCTACTATACTGCTTACTATTTCTACTTCTACTTTTTCATTATATTTCATTATATCACAACGATTTGTCTTATCTTAGCAATTTCTTCTCAGCTAATCTTATCAAAGATAATTGCGTAATTATCGATAACGTAGTCTAACTGATTAGCTGCACTGGAGAAACTATTTCACTCAACTGACTACTTGATTACTAGTGTTAGCTAGCTACATAGCTGTCTTTGCTGTCTTCGTATCATCTATCCAAGATAATTGTGTTGTTTAGGTTTAGAGTGTGTAGTCTTAGAGTGATTATCTTAATTTACCGAGGTTAGCTAGCCAGCTATTTGTTGTCCTAACGTAGGTGACTCTGCTAGCTAGCCAACAGCTACTGCTGCTACTGCTGCTATAGAACTCAACTAGTAACTAGGTGTATCACATTTTCACTTCATTTCATTACAGTACAACGGTTTGATTTGTTTACAAAGAGCTTAAGCTACATGTACTTTGTATCAAAATAATTGTGTAGTCTAGAGCGAGGTTCGCTAAATCTATGCAACGAAATGACCCAACACTACAGGTCTGACAACACTGAGCTGTTCACTCAACGGAACGACTTGATTAGTGTAGTGTCAACAACGATGCCAGCTGGCCTACTTCAGCAGTACTGTATCATTTTAATCATTTTAGTCAATAAGTTTTGCTACGAGCTTACTTTTGATGGCTGCCATTCTGAACTTCGAGACCTGAGTCCACTTGATAATGTTAGCTGTGAGTGATTAACTATGTGTGAACCCTTTCCTGTGCACAGACCATACAAACGACCGCATGGCAGGCCACAGAATGCCATATATTAGCCTCTGGAACTGCAGCAGGAACAAGGCAGAGTTCATCTCAGCCTATGCCTCCTCCAGTCCCGACTTCTTGGCACTGACGGAAACTTGGAACACCACAGACAACACTGCTACTCCTACTGCTCTCTCTTCGTCCGCCCACGTGTTCTCGCACACCCCGATTCTGGTCAGCGGGGTGGTGGCACCGGATCCTATCTCTCCCAAGTGGTCATTCTCTCTTTCTCCCCTTACCCATCTGTCTATCGCCTCCTTTGAATTCCATGCTATCACAGTTACCAGCCCTTAAGCTTAACATCCTTATCATTTATCGCCCTCCAGGTTCCTCGGAGAGTTCATCAATGAGCTTGATGCCTTGATAACTCCTTTCCTGAGGACGGCTCACCTCTCACAGTTCTGGGCGACTTTAACCTCCCCACGTCTACCTTTGACTCTTTCCTCTCTTTTCTTAATGCATTTTTGACCTCACCCTCTTCTGTTTGGCAGGCAATACCTGGGCATTCATCCAAACCTCATTGCAACCCCCTCCAGTCTCCGACCACTCTTGTATGATAACACCTCCCAATGCCCCTATGATGGTATCGTTCCTGGTTTTCTTCCATCCTATCATCTCTTCCCTCCGCTCAAACCTTCTCCCACCTATCTCCTGATTCTGCCTCCTCAACCCTCCTCTCCTCCCTCTCTGCATCCCTTGACTCTCTATGTCCCCTATCCTCCAGGCCGGCTCGGTTGTCCGTTGATGACAATTGCGAGCTCACAGAACAGGTTGGGCAGCCGGAAATGGAGAAAACTCCCTCCCTGGGACCTGGCATCCTTCTGTTCTACATTTTCCTCCTCTGTCTCTGCTGCTGAAACTTTCTACCACGCTAAATTCAATCTGCCTCTAAATTAGGATTTGTCACCTTCATGCCCTCCTGAATACAACAGGATGACTTCGTCAACCATTTTGAAAAGAAGGTCGACGACATCCGATCCTCGTTTGCTAAGTCAAACGACACCGCTTTCTGCTCACACTGCCCTACCCTGTGCTCTGACCTCTTTCTCCCTCTCTCTCCAGATGAAATCTCGCGTCTTGTGACGGCGCCGCCCAACAACCTGCCCGCTTGACCCTATCCAGGTAGACCATTTCCGGAGAACTTCTCCCTTTCATTCATAACTCAGGTTGGCCAGTCCCTTCCGTCTTCAAGAGACACCTTTGCATTTAAAAAACCAGGTAGGTCAACAATTGAGACCAGTATCCCTTTTTTTAAAACCAGGTAGGCCAGCTTGAGAACACCTTTTGATTTAACCAGGTTTCAGGCCAGTTGTATCACGGAGAACACTCTTTCCTTTAACCAGGTAGGCTGCAGATGGGAACACAGATCCTTTCCACCCTTAACCAGGTAGGCAGTCTGGCGAACACGCTTGGATTGAACGTTACCTGACAGGTCGCTTGGCGTGGCGAGAATCTGTCTCCTCACCAGGTAGGTGTCCAGGGCTGTTCTTGGAACACCTTTATTTAACCAGGTAGGCCAGTCATAAACACCTTTATTTAACCAGGTAATCTTCTCCTTTGATGAACACCTTTGCATTTAACCAGTGTAGGCACCAGATGGGAACACCTTTCTTCCTAACCAGGTAGGCCAGGTTGACAACACCATTGTGTTTAACCAGGTAGGCCAGAACCTTGGCGAACACCTTTTCTCAACTAACCAGGTAGGCCCGTTCCAGGTTCATGCTCTACAACATCCGAACACCTCGACCCTGCCTCACACAGGAAGGCGCAGGTCCTAATCCAGGCACTTGTCATCTCCCGTTGGATTACTAACCAGGTAGGCCAGTGTGCCATTAACACCTTTAACCCACCAGGTAGGCCAGTCTGGTGAACACCTTTATTTAACCAGGTAGGCTTCAGTTGAGAACACCTTTATTTAACCAGGTGGCCTAGGATGGAGAACACCTTTATTTAACCAGGTAGGCCAGTTGAGGAACACCTTTATTTAAAACCAGGTAGGCCAGATGGTGGAACACTCTTTATTTAACCAGGTAGGCCACCACCTTGGAGACACCTGAAACCCCACCTTTTATTTAACCAGGAATACCAGGATAGGTTAAGAACACCTTTATTTTAACCAGGTAGGACTGTCCCACTGATGGGAACACCTTTATTTAACCAAATGACTTAAATGTATGTAAATGTACTTTTACTGATACTACTACTGATACTAGTACTAGAACTATACTACTACTACTGATACTAGTACTATAACTACTACAACTACTGCTGCTACTGCTGCTAATACTAGTAATAGTTGTATCACTGTATCACACACAATATATTGTTTACAAAGAGTTAAGAATGTACTACACAAAATATGCATGAAGGCTAAACATGCAAGAAATGACCCATAATACAGGTCTGACAACACTGAGCTGTTCACTTACCAGGATCCAGTTTGACTATTTTGATGGCTGCCATTGCTGAACTCCTGATGTTTCGAGCCTGAGGGAAAGGATAAAGTTAGCTGTGAGTGATTACTAGTGTGAACTTTCCTGTGAACAGGCTACAGAATGCCATATATTAGTCAGCAGCAGGACATAGGCCTACAGCACTAGATTCCATTAGAGTGGAACAAAACCAACATTAATCAATGTTTCCTTATGTCTATTGCATCAACTTGCTGATGACTTCTTGCAATTGCTCTATTTACAATAGTCTATTATCTTTTTCTTAATGCATTTTCATCTCTGTTTGGAGGTCCTGGGCATTCATCCAAGACTCAAACCCCCTAGTCAGCCATCTTGATGATAAATGTCCCAATATGAGTTAGTTCCTGGTTTTCTGTCCCGGCTGGTCACCTGCTATCTCTGACATTCAGCATAACCTTGTATTGATGCAACAGCAGGAGACAGGTTGTGTTGGACGGTGAGAGGCCTGTTGGTGAGAGGCCTGTCTGTTCTACACAGTCCCAGGATGCATCTGAAATAGCACCCTCAATCAAATTGGATTTGTCACATGCGCCGAATACAACAGGTATAGACTTCACATTTAAATGCTTACTTACGAGCCCTTTCCCAACAATGCAGCGTTAAAAAGTAAGTAAACATTAGCAAAAATAAATAAATAAAGGAAATAGTAACATTTTTTTTCTTCACATTTATTTAACCAGGTAGGCCAGATGGGAACACCTTTATTTAACCAGGTAGGCCAGTTGAGAACACCTTTATTTAACCAGGTAGGCCAGATGGGAACACCTTTATTTAACCAGGTAGGCCAGTTGAGAACACCTTTATTTAACCAGGTAGGCCAGATGGGAACACCTTTATTTAACCAGGTAGGCCAGTTGAGAACACCTTTATTTAACCAGGTAGGCCAGATGGGAACACCTTTATTTAACCAGGTAGGCCAGTTGAGAACACCTTTATTTAACCAGGTAGGCCAGTTGAGAACACCTTTATTTAACCAGGTAGGCCAGTTGAGAACACCTTTATTTAACCAGGTAGGCCAGATGGGAACACCTTTATTTAACCAGGTAGGCCAGTTGAGAACACCTTTATTTAACCAGGTAGGCCAGTTGAGAACACCTTTATTTAACCAGGTAGGCCAGATGGGAACACCTTTATTTAACCAGGTAGGCCAGATGGGAACACCTTTATTTAACCAGGTAGGCCAGATGGGAACACCTTTATTTAACCAGGTAGGCCAGATGGGAACACCTTTATTTAACCAGGTAGGCCAGATGGGAACACCTTTATTTAACCAGGTAGGCCAGTTGAGAACACCTTTATTTAACCAGGTAGGCCAGATGGGAACACCTTTATTTAACCAGGTAGGCCAGTTGAGAACACCTTTATTTAACCAGGTAGGCCAGATGGGAACACCTTTATTTAACCAGGTAGGCCAGTTGAGAACACCTTTATTTAACCAGGTATGCCAGATTGGAACACCTTTATTTAACCAGGTAGGCCAGTTGAGAACAAGTTCTCAATTACAACTGCGACCTGGCCAAGATAAAGTAAAGCAGTGTGACACAAACAACAACATAGAGTTACACATGGAATAAACAAACATACAGTCAATAACACAATACAGTGTGTGCAAATGAGGTAAGATTAGGGGGTAAGGCAATAAATAGGCTGTAGTGGCGAAGAAATTACTATTCAGCAATTAAACACTGGAGTGAAATGTGCAGAAGATGAATGTGCAAGTTGAGATACTGGGGTGCAAAGGAGCAAAAAAACAAAAAAAAACAATATGGGGATGAGGTAGTTGGATTGGTTATTTACAGATGGGCTATGTACAGGTGCAGTGATCTGTGAGCTGCTCTGACAGCTGATGCTTAAAGTTATTGAGGGAGATATGAGTTTCCAGCTTCAGTGATTTTTGCAATTCGCTCCAGTCATTGGCAGCAGAGAACTGGAAGGAAAGGCGGCCAAAGGAGGAATAGGCTTTGAGGGTGACCAGTGAGATATACCTGCTGGAGTGGGTGCTACGGGTGGGTGCTGCTATTGTGACCAGTGACCTGAGATAAGGTGGGGCTTTACCAAGCAAAGACTTATAGATGACCTGGAGCCAGTGGGTTGGCGACGAATATGAAGCGAGGGCCAGCCAACGAGAGCATACAGGTCACAGTGGTATATGGAGCTTTGGTGATAAAACGGATGGCACTGTGATTGACTGCATCCAATTTGCTGAGTAGTTTTGGAGGCTATTTTATAAATGATATCGCCGAAGTCCAGGATAGGTAGGTAGTATAGTCAGTTTTACGAGGGTATGTTTGGCAGCATGAGTGAAGGATGCTTTGTTGCGAAATAGGAAGCCAATTCCAGATTTAATTTTGGATTGGAGATGCTTAATGTAAGTCTGGAAGGAGAGTTTACAGTCTAACCAGACACCTAGTTATTTATAATTGTCCACATATTCTAAGTCAGAACCGTCCAGAGTAGTGATGATGCTGGACGGGAGGGCAGGTGCGGGTCGCGATCGGTTAAAGAGCATGCATTTAGTTTAACTTGCATTTAAGAGCAGTTGGAGGCCACGGAAGGACAGTAGTATGGCATTGAAGCTCATCTGGAGGTTTTCTAACACAGTGTCCAAAGAAGGGCCAGAAGTATACAGAATGGTGTCGTCTGCATAGAGGTGGAACAGAGAATCTGTTGTGCTCGTGAGTGAGGACCCAAAAGCGGTTTAACAAATACAGAGTCCTTTAATGTCAAAACACAGGGAAGACATAGATCCTCTTCAGATGTATATAATGGCAAAATAGACAACCCGCAGAGAGGGCGACAAATTAATCATAAAGTCCTTCTGATATTTACAGAAGAGTCCCCTTCTTAGCAGCTGAGGAGAATAGCTGGGTTAGAGTCCCCTTCTAGCAGCAGAGAAGAATAGTTGGGTTAGAGTCCCCTTCTTAGCAGCAGAGGAGAATAGCTGGGTTAGCGGCGACAGACTGCTGGTCTCTCTGGGTAGGCGTGGGTCGTAGAGGACAGAGGTACCTGATCACACGTAGCATCAGATGAACAGGCAGATTCCGACAGGACACAAGGGTGAAGCAAACGAGACGATAGTTTGGTTCTAGCATGAGAAACTCAAACGAGAATCTGACAAAGACAGAAGCAGGAACAGAGAGAGAAATAGAGACCTAATCAGAGGGAAAAGGGAACAGGTGGGAAAAGGGTGAACGAGGTAGTTAAAGAAGATGAGGAACAGCTGGGGGAAGGAGAGGAAGAGAAGGTAACCTAATACAACCAGCAGAGGGAGACGAAGTGAAGAGAAAGAACAGGAACAAGACATAATATGACAATACATGACAGAATCACCAGCAGCAAGAGCGACATCATTGATGTATAGAGAAAAGATTAAATAACTATAAAGAGGCTACATACAAGGAGTTCCGGTACTGAGTCAATGTGCAGGGCTACAAGGTAATTGAGGTAATATGTACATGTAGGTGTCCATGTACATGTATAGTGTAAGTGTGTGTGTGTGGCGTCAATTTGCATGTGTGTACGTACAGTACATTTGGAAAGTATTCAGAGCTCTTGACTTTTTTCCCACATTTTATTACATTACAGCCTTATTCTAAAATTAACTCAATAAAATCTACACATATTACTGATTTTTATTTTTTTGCACATATACTAAAAATAAAAATCAGAAATACCGTAAGTACAGTAGTATTCAGACCCTTTGCAATGAGACTCGAAATTGAACTCAGGTGCATCCTGTCTCCATTGATCATCCTTGAGATGTTTCTACAACTTTATTGGAGTCCACCTGTGGTAATAAAATGATTTGGAAAGGCACACGCCTGTCTATATAAGTCCCACAGTTGACAGTGCATGTCAGAGCAAAAACCAAGCCACGAGGTCGAAGGAATTGTCTGTAGAGCTCCGAGACAGGATTGTGTCGACACAGTTCTGGGGAAGTGTACCAAAAGAATTCTGCAGCATTGAAGGTCCCCAAGAATACAGTGGCCTCCATCATTCTTAAATGGAAGAAGTTTGGAACCACCAAAACTCTTCCTAGAGCTGGCCGCCCGGCCAAAATGAGCAATTGGGGGAGAAGGGTCTTGGTCAGGGATGTGACCAAGAACCCGATGGTCACTCTGACAGAGCTCCAGAGTTCCTCTGTGGAGATGGGAGAACCTTCCAGAAGGACAACCTTCTCTGCAGCACTCCACCAATCAGGCCTTTATGGTAGAGTGGCCAATCGTAAGCCACTCCTCATCAAAAGGCACATAATAGCTTGGAGTTTGCAATAAGGCACATAAAGGACTCTCAGACCATGAGAAACTTTACTGATATTTCAGTTTTTTATTTATAATTTTGCAAAAATGTTCCCCAAAATGTTTTTGTTTTGTCATTATGGAGGTATTATGTGTAGATTGATAAGGGAGAAAAAATTATTTAATCCATTTTAGAATAAGGCTGTGACATAACAAAATGTGGAAAAAGTCAAGGGGTCTGAATACTTTCCAAAAGCACTGTATTTTGGATGTGTGATTATATGTAGTGTGTGTGCGTGTTTGTTTGTTAGTGTAGTGTTTGTGAGTGTGTGGGTAGAGTCCAGTGAGTGTGTGGGTAGAGTCCAGTGAGTGTGTGGGTAGAGTCCAGTGAGTGTGTGGGTAGAGTCCAGTGAGCGTGTGGGTATAGTCCAGTGAGTGTGTGGGTAGAGTCCAGTGAGCGTGTGGGTAGAGTCCAGTGAGCGTGTGGGTATAGTCCAGTGAGTGTGTGGGTAGAGTCCAGTGAGCGTGTGGGTAGAGTCCAGTGAGCGTGTGGGTAGAGTCCAGTGAGCGTGTGGGTAGAGTCCAGTAAATGTGTGGGTAGAGTCCAGTGAATGTGTGGGTAGAGTCCAGTGAGTGTGTGGGTAGAGTCCAGTGAACGTGTGGGTAGAGTCCAGTGAACGTGTGGGTAGAGTCCAGTGAGCGTGTGGGTAGAGTCCAGTGAGCGTGTGGTTAGAGTCCAGTGAACGTGTGGGTAGAATCCAGTGAATGTGTGGGTAGAGTCCAGTGAGTGTGTGGGTAGAGTCCAGTGAGCGTGTGGGTAGAGTCCAGTGAATGTGTGGGTAGAGTCCAGTGAGTGTGTGGGTAGAGTCCAGTGAGTGTGTGGGTAGAGTCCAGTGAGTGTGTGGGTAGAGTCCAGTGAGTGTGTGGGTAGAGTCCAGTGAGTGTGTGGGTAGAGTCCAGTGAGTGTGTGGGTAGAGTCCAGTGAGTGTGTGGGTAGAGTCCAGTGAGTGTGTGGGTAGAGTCCAGTGAGTGTGTGGGTAGAGTCCAGTGAGTGTGTGGGTAGAGTCCAGTGAGTGTGTGGGTAGAGTCCAGTGAGTGTGTGGGTAGAGTCCAGTGAGTGTGTGGGTAGAGTCCAGTGAGTGTGTGGGTAGAGTCCAGTGAGTGTGTAGAGTCCAGTGAGAGTCCAGTGAGTGTGTGGGTAGAGTCCAGTGAGTGTGTGGGTAGAGTCCAGTGAGTGTGTGGGTAGAGTCCAGTGAGTGTTGTATAGAGTCCAGTGAGTGTGTGGGTAGAGTCCAGTGAGTGTGTGGGTAGAGTCCAGTGAGTGTGTGGGTAGAGTCCAGTGAGTGTGTGGGTAGAGTCCAGTGAGTGTGTGGGTAGAGTCCAGTGAGTGTGTGGGTAGAGTCCAGTGAGTGTGTGGGTAGAGTCCAGTGAGTGTGTGGGTAGAGTCCAGTGAGTGTGTGGGTAGAGTCCAGTGAGTGTGTGGGTAGAGTCCAGTGAGTGTTGTATAGAGTCCAGTGAGTGTGTGGGTAGAGTCCAGTGAGTGTGTGGGTAGAGTCCAGTGAGTGTGTGGGTAGAGTCCAGTGAGTGTGTGGGTAGAGTCCAGTGAGTGTGTGGGTAGAGTCCAGTGAGTGTGTGGGTAGAGTCCAGTGAGTGTGTGGGTAGAGTCCAGTGAGTGTGTGGGTAGAGTCCAGTGAGTGTGTGGGTAGAGTCCAGTGAGTGTTGTATAGAGCCGGTGCAAGAATGTCAGTGCAAAAAACAAAACAAGGGTGTCAGTGTAAATAGTCCGGGTAGACATTTGATTAACTGCAGTCTTATGACTTGGGGGTAGAAGCTGTTCAGGAGCCTTTTGGTTGCAGACTTGGCACTCTGGTACCGCTTGCCGTGCCGTAGTATAGAGAACAGTCTACGACTTGGGTGGCTGGAGTCTATGACAATTTTTAGGGCCTTCCTCTGACACCGCCTGGTATAGAGGTCCTGGATGACAGGGAGCTCATCCCCAGTGATGTACTGGGCCGTACGCACTACCCTCTGTAGCTCCTTGCGGTCGGACGCTAAGCAGCTTCCATACCAGACAGGGATGCAGCCAGTCAAGATGCTCTCAATGGTGCAACTGTTTTTGAGAATATTTTCAGCCTCCTGAGGGGGAAGAGGCATTGTCATGCCCTCTTCACGACTGTGTTGGTGGGTTTGGACTATCATAGGTCCTTAGTGATGTGGACACCGAGGAACTTGAAGCTCTCGACCCGCTTCACCACAGCCCTGTTTATGTGAATGTTTACTATAGTCCACGATTAGGTACTTTGTCTTGCTGACGTTGAGGAAGAGGTTGTTGTCCTGGCACCACACTGTCAGGTCTCTGACCTCCTCCCTTTAGGCTGTCTCATCATCATCGTCGGCGATCAGGCCTACCACTGTTGTGTTGTCTGCAAACTTAATGATGGTGTTGGAGTCATGCGTGGCCATGCAGTCATGGATGAACAGGGAGTACAGGAGGGGACTAAGCACGCACACCTAAAGGCCCCATGTTGAGGGTCAGCGTGGCGGAGGTGTTGTTGCCTACCTTCATCACCTGGGGCAGCCCATCAGGAAGTTTAATCTCAGGGTCCTTAACTTAGTGACGCGCTTAGAGGGCACTATGGTGTTGAACACTGAGCTTTAGTCAGTGAAAAGCATTCTCACATAGGTGTTCATTTTGTCCAGGTGGGAAAGGGCAGTGTGGAGTGCAATAGAGATTGCGTCATTTGTGGATCTGTTGGGGCAGTACGCGAATTTGATTGGGCCCAGAGGGCCTGGGATGATGTTGTTGATGTGAGCAATGAACAGCATTTCATGGCTACAGATGTGAGTGCTACGGAACGATAGTCATTTAGACAGGTTACCTTGGCATTCTTGGCCACAGGGACTATAGTTGTCTGCTTGAAACATATAGGTATTACAGACTGGATCAGGGAGAGGTTGAAAATGCTAGTGAAGACTCTTAACAGCTGGTCAGTGCATGCTCTCAGTATGCGCCCTGGTAGGCTAGCGTCACTGGACAGTTCGCGGCTGGGTTTCCCTTTGTAATCTGTGATAGTTTGCAAGCCCTGCCACGTCCAACGAGCATCAGAGCCGGAGTAGTAGGATTTGATCTTGGTCCTGTGTTAACTCTTTGCCTGTTTTATGGTTCGTTGGAGGGCGTAGCGGGATTTCTTAAAAGCATCCGTATTAGTGTCTCGCTCCTTGAAATCAGCAGCTCTAGCCATTAGCTCAGTGGGTATTTTGCCTGTAATCCATGGCTTCTGGTTGGGATATGTACATACAGTCCCCGTGGGGACGACGACTTCGATGCACTTATTAATGAAGTCGGTGACTGATGTGGTACATTCCTCGACCCTATTCCCTGTTTAGTGCACTACTTTTTCAAATCAGGGCATGCATAAGGAATAGGGTTTCACTTCAAACTCGGATGCAGACAGACTTAGAGCTTTAAAAGTGTCAAGGTCATCGACATGGTTTATATTGGGACATCAGCCATTACGTAACAAGTGCTGAGGGAAAAGTCCCTGCTTTTGAATCCAAAGGATGTTGTTTGCAATGTCCATCCGACGTTCATCCACTGTCCATCCGACGTTCACCCACTGTCCATCCGACGTTCATCCACTGTCCAGCCGACGTTCATCCACTGTCCAGCCGACGTTCATCCACTGTCCATCCGACGTTCATCCACTGTCCAGCCGACGTTCATCCACTGTCCATCCGACGTTCGTCTATTTCCTCCTGTTTTGTCCTGTAAATATGTATTGCTCCCATTCTTTCAGAAAGGTCAAACGTTGATGTGACGTCAGATTTTAAGGCCCATAGCTCTCTCTATGCACGACAAGCATAGAATCAGCCAATGGGCTATCAGGTTGCCTGTAAACAAAACCTGATGCTCGGCAACACCAAATTCATGTTTCTTTCCCCGTTATACGAGAGCACTTCCTGTGACTGAAGTGACAGTAATGTCTCTTTTAAGGTTGGTCACTGGGCAGCCTGAAATAACAGTGTGCTGTGGGATAGAGTTAAAGACAATGGGACTGAAGATAAAACTTTGATCAAAATTCCATAAGTTCTTTCTCACAAAGCTTGATTGAATCAGAGTGGAAATGACGTACAACAAAAACACAGACAGATTTCCTGTATCACACATTTCAGTAGCGTGTTGCATTAAACTGGCCTTGGACCATTAATGATATTCAGTGAGAGATAGATAGGCCCACAACTGCAGTAACAGCGCACATGGTAGTGTGTGCGTGATGTAACGTGCAGTGACAAACGACCTGCAGCCCACAGTGTGACAGTGATGACTGGGCTCTGCAGTGCGGCTGCTGGTTTGTGAAACAGTTTTCTGTTCGGTGGGTTTTCCCCCACCATCGAACCCCAGGCAATCTGTCAGGTCATAACAAGCATATAACTATGAATGTACGTACGTTCTCCTCATCCTGTCTTCGGCTTACTTTTGCATGCACACCAGAACACAAGACAAAAGGAACTATTCACTCGTAAAAGAAAACACCTAATGGGGTCTTTGCGATTATCAGGAAAATAAACCATTCTTGACTATGCAGCGAGGGACATACTTTCTATTAGTTACATAGCCACAAAAGATCACACACTTGAAAACTGATCCCTCAGCTGGGTAGCAAGAGGTTTCGTGGATCTTGTGAACAATGGTCACCTTGAATGTCCATACAGTCAGAGAGCCCACTAGGTAATAGGGCCGGTTGTTTGACCCCTGACCTCCAGGCAGCTCCACTGAAGCTGGAGAAACAGAACAGTGGAGGAGAAGAAGAGTAAGGAGAGGTAGTGGGGGATGACAACAGGCCATTGTCTGTGGGACAGTAACAGTTTCCTCATTCACAGCAACCAGGCACAGCCCGGGCATTTACATGTGTCTAAGGCATGGGGGGGGGCACATTATGTAACTTCGAGACTGAGAGAAAGTGCATTTCTAAGGGATATTTTGAATTGTTCATAAATCTGTTCTTCGTCCAGCATACACCCCTGCAACCAGACATGCTTTATTTACTTATTTGCTGGATGCAGAGTTCAACAGAGTTCATTAGCCCAAAAGTTAACATAATTGTGCTTACAGTAAATGTTTTCCATTGTATGTCTGTTTACATTGGTAGTCTATTGGATAGGAAATGTTTCGGGTAGGGGAGGAGAGGCACGCAACAATCTGAGTCGGTCTCCCTCGCAGGATGCATGTACGAGACATTCAGGGTGGGATTACAGGATGTTTGTTTCCCGCAGCTCACATCACTGAGTCAAAATAGAAGCGACTAATCAAAAAAATACCTTTCAACATAAATTGGGCGTTAACAGCCAAGATCCATCAAACAGTGCTGATGAAAGTCAGTGCCCTTCAAACTTGATATCTTGTATCATCCAGCAGACTTAAACGGTGATATATGAAATAGACTATTCTTCTGTCACAAAAGCAGCACAGAAAAAAAGGTGTTGCTGAGAGGAGAGCAAATATAATGTGTAAAGCAGGTCTAACACAATGGAATGGAATGTCTGAGCCCTGATCAGCCGAAGATGAACTACTAGCCAGTGGAATGGGCATTATAGGCACCGAGCATCATTAACATGTGTGCACGTACTCTCTCCTATACCCGCATTATTCTCAAATAGCAGCAAGGCAGGCAGGGGCGACATACGGCCAACCTTACCTGCATATCCCTTGGTATTGGTTGTGGTAATAAAACGTTTTAGATGGTAGCCTATATTATGTTAATTACGTGCGTAAAAGTTTGATTAGATTTTAAAGGACGCATTGATTAAATAATATGGTAGCTTTTATCATGTTTTAAAGTTGTAGCCTGTCAACATAAAATCGAACAATATTTCAATTGTGGAATAAAAACTTGTTTTTAAACAGCTAGGCTATGTGACACGGGCGCACTAACCTAACCCATATGGAGTTTATTAAAACGCCTACGTGTGCTAATCTCCAAGCCGATCTGACATTTTCCCCACTCACCTTGAACACATCACCATACGTGCCAGTCCCAATACGATGAATTAACTCGTAATCATTCAACGGGTCCAAAAACGAGACTCCAATAGTGGTATCCATGATTACAGACTGAACTGCGCCTGGACTCATATGCACGTTTTTATTCATTCATGACAACACATCCAGCGAATCAACCACTGGACGCACGTTAGAGTTCCAGTAAACCCTGGAGCGCAATACTCCACCACAATTCTGACAGGCAAATAGAGCTAATAGCCACAAATACTAGTCTTCTTTCCAGTCATTCATCTTATTCTAGCCGAATCACAACTGGGGTTGTAGGCTGGGTTTCTGTATAAGCACGTTGTGATATCTCCTGATATAAAAAGGTGCTTTATAAATACATTTGATCGATTTATTATGCACAGTCGTGTATCCAAGTCAAGTGATCTCAAATCCCAAGTGGTTTCCTGATATATAACAAAATATTACCACTCGGGAAAACAAACAAGCAGATGCACACTGTACATCCCAGACATCGATGAATACCCCTTCATGACATGTGAAACAGTACATCCACAATATTAAAAAGAGAAAGGGTATCATTTTAACTTATTTTATTATCTGCAGATAAAAAACAAACAAGTTATCAAGCAAAATACTACTGAATGTAGCTACCAGGGACACCTACAGCAATCCCATTGAAACAGTGTGTGGTCTTTCTGGTCACTTTCTATTGCCTATTGCAGCTCTGGCTAGTCTCAACTGAAGGCCACCTACATTAGAAAAAAAAGGCAAAGTATAAGGCAACAAATAGCTAGCATATAAAGAGCCAACGTAACAGAGTTGGACATTGTTACACAGTAATAGTCCGAATCACTTCCAGGGATTTCAATCAAAAAGATGAAAATTAAGATTCAAGGGCAGAAAATATAGAGTGGAATTCAGACTGCTTTCGAACAGAGCAATTCCCCCTTTCCAAAACAGGTTCTGGGACAGGGTGTTTTCACCATTACTTTGGCTTTACAGAGCTTCTACACATAAATCAGTGAGTACTCAAAGAGTTGATGTGCACTACTGCCCATTAGATCCACACAAAGTGACAGCAATTGAATGTTTTAAACGGCCTATGATACACAATCATTATTGAATCACAAGATTAAAAAGAATGACTTGGTTGACAAATCTGTTCAAACTTGATTAAAGTGACTTCCTCCACATGGACACGTGTGTCATGTTCTTACCGACCCTCTTATGACCTTAACAGGACTTATGATATGATTGCTAAAATAACCTTAAAAATAAAAAATAAAAAGCTCATCGCTGATGCATCAGTTGTGTGTATTGCCTTGCCTCTCAGTCGGTCCTACAGTCAGTCTCCCTTTGTTTTTCTCCCAATGGAAACTCTAGCCTGGTTCCAGATCTGTTTGTGCTGTATAGACACTCCTATGACAAGGACCATGAGAGTTGGCTATACAACACAACCAGACATGGGAACCAGGCTGGAGAAAGTTCTACAGCCAGAGTTCTCCTTCTACAGAGATTTGCGCTGGCGCTTCATGAACGACATGGTGTAGTCTCCCGACTGCGTGCTCTTCTGCCTCTTCATTTGAACCTGTGACTGGGCGGTGAGCTGGAGCTTGATGGCACTGGAGTTGATCTTGGCTGCCGACAGCAGCTCCTTCATGCCTTTCATCTTCTTGCTCTGGAAGGCCACCAGGGGACCCATGCTGGGGGAAGGCAGCTGTTGGGCAGGAGAGGGCACCGGGCTGGGGGACTTGGCCTTGCCTTCTGGGTCTCCACCGCGGAGTCCTGAGGAGCGACGCCGCGTCCCACCCTCCCCACCTACTTTCTTGGCCTGGGCGGGCTGGGTTGGTGGTGGGACAGGGGTGGTGGGGGTGGATTGTGTAGGAGGGGAAGCTTGGTCTTCCAGTTTGGACTCACGTCTCGGCCCACGTCTTCGCCCTTCGCGGGGGTCCTCGCTGGATTGGTCGTCGTCGTCTTGGGGCTCCGGCTCTTTGGTGATGATAGACACTTTCTGACGAATCTGTGGAGGATGTAACAGTGAACAAGGATATAATAGTGTTTAAAGGGTGGTTTGTGAAAACATCTAGTTGGGTTAAATAGGTTATAAAGTGACTAGGGATGCCTTTAAAGGGATAGTCCAGTCTTGTGGTGGTGTGATTACCTGTGCGTCAAAACGACTGAGGGACTGAACCAGGTAGGTGGCCCAGCCCACGTGGAGGACGGGGGTGGGGCTTCCCTCCTCCCACTTACAGATACCGTCATAAAACCGCAACAGGTGGGCAAAGCATTCTGGGTCCTGGAGGGCCGAGAGGGCGGCGGCCTGTATGGGCTGGTCCTGAGGTGGAGAGAGAAGGGGCGAGAGAGGGAAGAAAGGGGGCGAGAGAGAGGGAAGAAAGGGGGCGAGAGAGAGGGAAGAAAGGGGGCGAGAGAGGAAAGAAAGGGGGCGAGAGAGAGGGAAGAAAGGGGGGCGAGAGAGAGGAAGAAAGGGGCGAGAGGGAAGAAAGGGGGCGAAGAGAGGGAAGAAAGGGGGCGAGAGAGAGGGAAGAAAGGGGGCGAGAGAGAGGGAAGAAGGGGGGGGCGAGAGAGAGGGAAGAGAGGGGGCGAGAGAGAGGGAAGAGAGGGGGCGAGAGAGAGGGAAGAGAGGGGGGCGAGAGAGAGGGAAGAGAGGGGGGGGCGAGAGAGAGGGAAGAGAGGGGGCGAGAGAGAGGGAAGAGAGGGGGCGAGAGAGAGGGAAGAGAGGGGGGCGAGAGAGAGGGAAGAGAAATTAATGGAACATAGGAAGGAAATGAGTAGATAATAGACAGAGGGGGGAAGTTAGATGAATGGGGTCCATTCAATACATCAATGAAAGGCAGCTGTCATATGAGATATTATTAATGCATCATTCTGGGACATGAGATTAAAATGAGAAGTGAAAAAATGTTTATTCGGTTCTTAATGATGTAACGACTAGTAGAATTGTACCTTTTCTCCTCCCTCCCCTCCGCTCTCGGCAGCTGCAGCCGTCTCCTTCAGCAGGGTGGGGATGACGTCGTTGGCGATGTCGAAAAATTCCTTGTAGATCTCTTCGTCCTCGCGGAAGTAGTTGTAGCTGGGGGAGTGAGATCATCGTAGATTGTTATAAAGCACATGAGGTCAGTTCATGATGACCTTTCATTCATTCAATTAGGTTATTTATTTTCCACGTATGCAGTAAAAGGGATATTAAAATGTGTGAACACTTGTATCCCTTCTTTTCAAGAACCCAAAAACATGACAGAAAATACTCAAACGGCATGTTATTTATGTTGGTAGATCACACGCCATGATCCTTGTTGTCGTGACAGCAAGCAGAGGGAGCCGAGACTGAAGAACAATGTGTGAAACAGGAAAGGCAGAGAGGTAAAGGGAAGTCGAGAGGAGAGGGAATGTACAGACTTGCCTTTCTGGTGCACACATCCCAGAGACAGAAAGAGACCAACAGAGAAACAGGAGGAAATCGGCCCCGTCGGCTGTTCCCTGTGATCGGGTCGGTTAGTATTTTTAGCCCCTGCAGGCCGATGGACAGTGTTTAAATAGGAGTAAAGTGCAGGTTTACTGCCCCACGAGGATCAGAGCCAAGCCTGGAGGAAAGCTCCCTGCGATTGCTTGTCCTGAGAACATCGTATTTAGGCAACACACACCCTGTTAGTCAGACAGAATTATGCCCCTTGAAGATATGCATGCAATATAATGAGTATAGTGCCATACAAAACCATAAGCTAGCCTGAAAAGACATGGTCAAACAACTTGTTCCAGATTTAAGTCTACAAAACACTGTAATTAAGAGCCTAACGTTTCTGAGAGACATCTGCTGCCCCCTACTGTCAGAAAGGTGAAACAGTAACTGGTGTAAATTGGAAAAAGATGGTCAAAAGGTCAAAAGATGGTCAGCAAAAGATGGTCAAAAGGGTTTGCCTCAGTATCCATGGTTTCAATACTAATAATTAATATGTAAACTTCGTAATTTATGTAAACTTCGTTGTTGTTGTATTTTACCCCTTTTTCTATCCAATTTCAATCGTCTCGTCGCTGCAACTCTCCAACGAGCTCGAGAGGCAAAGGTCGAGTCATACGTCCTCAAAAAACATGCCCCGCCAAACCGAGCTTCTTAACACTGCTCGCTTAACCCAGAAGCCAGCCGCAGCAATGTATAGGAGTTAACACCGTTCACCTGATGACAGAGGTCAGCCTGCAGGCACCCAGCCCACCACAAAGAGTCGCTAGAGCGCGATGAGCTAAGTAAAGCCGACCCCCCCCCAGCCAAACCCTCATCGTACCTGGACAATGCTGGGTAAATTGCGCACCGCCCTGTCACGGCCGGTTGTCATACAGCCCAGGATCCAACCTGGGACTGTGGTGAGGCCTCTAGCACTGCGATGCAGTGCCTTAGAACGCTGTGCCACTCGGGAGGTGAAATTGGACTTTTATAGCCCTTTTCATTACATAAACAATCAATAAGGCATTACATTAGGGAAGTTAAGGGACACTTAAAATGAATGATGCCAAAGGTTATTTCTGTGGGCCAAACATACCTTTTTACCATAAAACACAGATCGTTGACACAGAGCAGCAGTGTAAGGAGCATACAGAAGGTAGCTAAGCTTGTGGCTCCAGTAACTTACTCCTGCATGACCTGTGCAGCCTCGGCCCAGGCCCCCAGTGCCTCCCGGACCTCCCTGTGTCTGTAGTGGTAGCCAGCCAGGTACATGAAAGGGTAGATGTGTTCGTTGTTGTAGTACTTCTTAGCAGAGTTCACAGCCTGGAAAAAAAATAAAAACACACCTACTTGCACGGCATGAATAACTCCTCAAAATGAGCCGATTAAATAACTCAAGGATGATTTTGTTAAGATGACGTTTCAAATCAAAATGTCACCGCTTCAATGTTGGTGTACAGATCCACACACTCACTTGAAGGTGGATGGTGTAGGGGTTCTCTTTGCCAGGGAGGGGCTCCTGGTCCTCCAGGTCAGCCAGGGTGCCCATGGCCATAGGGTATCTGTGGCACAGCAATGGCAAAGAGCGACTTGGGTTGAAATGACAGAACAATAAAACATGCTTACCACAGAAAATAATTAATTTGGATGTAAACCAATAAGCATTTTCACCACAACACTTCAAAACTAATTTAGTATTTTTAACAAGCTTTTGAGATAAAAAAATAAATAAAAAGAATCACCTTTCCAGGTCTCCTCGCTCATAGAGCAGCCATAGAAGCCTCTGTGTAGGAAACAGATCAGAGACCGAGGACAACACAGAGAAACATTGATGAGGTAAATATAAACTACTGTTCCAGCCAGCTTGATGTCTTCGATGATGCCAACAGGTGTGTTTTAGGTGAAACTCTCCCCATACAATATTAATTATATCACACTTATCATCCCCCAATGTGCTGATGGTGGTCACACCTGTTGAAGCTGTAGCATCTCAGAGCTGTCAGTGTGCAGGTCCAGTGAAGGGTTGATGGCACACACCATGAAGGCCACCTCCATGTTCCTGTTACACTTCATATAGGAGCCCTTCAGGTACAGCCAGCTCTGGAGGACAGGGGGAGATGGGGGTTAAGGTTGAGAGGTGTTGTACTGTGTTTACAAGTTCAAGGTGAGTGTGTGTAGTAGTAGTAGTATGTAGTTGATAAGTAGCTATATTAAAAAAGGTGTGTGAGTGCATGTTATAATGTAATGTTATTGCAAGGGGTGGAAGTATCTCTGTACCTTACTTACCCTCTCGCCGACACCGGCGGCAACTGTCTGCCCCCTCCGGTCCTCGTTGCCCTTGCCGTGCCAGGTGACCTCAGCGGTCTCCTCTCCGTTCTTGCCAAAGATGACCCAGGCATGGTCCTCGGACAGGGCGAGGTGAACGTCCCGCAGCCCCAGAACCTGGCACGCCGCCACCACTGCAAATGCCACCCCCGAGCTGTCCAGCTTTGTGCCTGTTCAAAATAAAGAAAAGCAATAGGATTGAGTTAGTAACAGCTTTAGCCTCCTTCAGACAAAACAACCTTGTATTTTAGTCAAACTATACAACATGCTTTCCTGTTTGTGAACAATGGTTTTTATTGGGTCACAAGGGCAATACAAACACACAAAAAAATACCATTACCTTTTCTGGTTATTTTGTATTTTTCCCCCCACTTACACACCGTCCCATCCCCACCTATCCCAAACACCCCAGGCGGACCCACTCACAATAAATAAATGATACATTTAAAAAAATGCACACACTACCAATCAAATGTTTGGACAGACCTACTCATTCCAGGGTTTCTTTATTTTACCATTTTCTACATTGCAGAATAATAGTGAAGACATCAAGACTATGAAATAACATATGGAATCAGGTAGTCCCCCAAAAGGTGTTAAACGAATCAAAATATATTTTATATTTGAGATTCTTCAAAGTAGCCACCCTTTGCCTTGATATATATATATATGCCATTTAGCAGACGCTTTTATCCAAAGCGACTTACAGTCATGTGTGCATACATTCTACGTATGGGTGGTCCCGGGAATCGAACCCACTACCCTGGCGTTACAAGCGCCATGCTCTACCAACTGAGCTACAGAAGGACCAGCTTTGCACACGCTTGGCATTCTCTCAACCAGCTTCATGAGGTAGTCACCTGGAATGCATTTCAAAAGAAAAAAGTGTGCCTTGTTAAAAGTTAATTAGCAAAAATGATTTCCTTCTTAATACGTTTTAGTCAATCAGTTGTGTTGTGACAAGGTAGGGATGATATACAGAAGATAGCCATGTTTGGTAATAGACCAAGTCCATATTATGGCAAGAACACCTCAAATAAGCAAAGAGAAATTACAATCCACCATTAATTTAAGACATGAAGGTCAGTCAAATCTGGAACATTTCAAGAACTTTGAAAGACTCTTCAAGTGCAGTCGCAAAAAACATAAAGCGCTATGATGAAACTAGCTCTCAAGTTCATTAGTTACCAGCCTCAGAAATTGCAGCCTGAATAAATGTGTCACAGAGTTCAAGACACATCTCAACATCAACTGTTCAGAGGAGACTGCGTGAATCAGGCCTTCATGGTTGAATTGCTGCAAAGAAACCACTGATAAAGGACACCAATAATAAGAAGAGAGTTGCTTGGGCCAAGATACACGAGCAATGGACATTAGACAGGTGGAAATCTGTCAGTTGGTCTGATCAGTCCAAATTTGAGATGTTTGGTTCCAACCGCCGTGTCTTTGTGAGACGCAGAGTAGGCGAACGGATGATCTCCCCATGTGTGGTTCCCACCGTGAAGCATAGAGGAGGAGGTGTGATGATGCTATGCTGGTGACACTCAGTTATTTATTTAGAATTCAAGGCACACTTAACCAGCAGGGCTACCACAGCATTCTGCAACGATACGCCATCCCATCTGGTTTGCGCTTAGTGGGACTATCTGTTCTTCAACAGGACAATGACCCAACACAGCTACAGGCTGTGTAAGGGATATTTGAACAAGGAGAATAATGGAGTGCTGCATCATATGACCTGGCCTCCATCATCACCCAACCCAATTGAGATGGTTTGGGATGAGTTGGACCGCAGAGTGAAGGAAAAGCAGCCAACAAGTGCTCAGCATATGTGGGAACTCATTCAAGACGGTTGGAAAAGTATTCCTAATTTAGCTGGTTCCAGGTGAAGCTTGTTGAGAGAATGGCTACTTTAAAGAATCTCAAATATATTTTGATTTGTTTAACATTTTTTTGGGAACTAAAGAAAAAAACCTTGAATGAGTAGGTGTGTCCAAACGTTTGACTAATACTATCTGTCCCCCACGCATGCACACAAGTTGGGGGTCACTTGGAAAAGTCCTTGTTATTGAAAGTAAAGCACATTTTTTGTCCATTAACCCTACATCAAATTGATCAGTCTATTCTTGTTCTGAGAAATGAAGGCAATTCCATGTGAGGAATTGCCAAGACACTGAAGATCTCATACAATGCTGTGTTGTCCCTTCACAGTACAGCACAAACTGTCTCTAACCAGAATAGAAAGAGGAGTGGGAGGCCCCGGTGGACAACTGAGCAAGAGGACAAGTACATTAGTGTGTCTAGTTTGAGAAACAGATGCCTCACAAGTCCTCATAAGTTTTTATAATGATGAATTAGCCTTTTAAAATGATAGAATAAGACATATGATTTGATCAGCCATGTACCCCAAATCCTACCTGTGATGAGACTGAAGAGGGATTGGATGTGGGCGCGGTCCTTAAAGTAGGAGCGGCTCAGGCTGTTCCAGATGACGTCAGACACCTTCTTCACCAGTTCCCTGCTGGATCCACCAGCAGGCCTGCGGTACTGAGACAGGTCCACTGCTCCCCGGATTTGGGCAGTAAAACGCTCACGTAGGGCCGACAGCATCCCTAACTCCACTGTAGGGAAGCAGGAGTTTGGACAGTCGGGCTCCAGTGGCTCGAAGCGCACCCCCGGGACATTTATTGGTATGACCCGGTTCACGGCCAGGAAGTGTTCAACGAAGCCCAGGACCAATGAGAGAAGGGCCAGGTCCGGTTCGGGTTTACGGAGCTCCGCATCGAACAACGCAACCACACCATCGATCCCCTTTAGGGGAAAGTGTTTCTTCTGGGCTGAATGTAGTCCCATGTCGAACCCTCTCCTCCTTCACAGCTCGCAGTCACTCACTAGGCCGGTGTGTCTTCTCCACTCTCAGCTGCAGTGATGTCATAGGGGCTGGATGAGAGCAAAGTGTAAATCAGTACCAGCACACACATTGAAATCAGTTATACTGTACTTTCCCCTAACACTCAAAGGCCTTTGTATGGCTTCTTTCACTTTGTGCAAAAAAAACTGTAGACTGACCAGCCTAAGTGGGCGTGGCACAAATATCCATTCATTACGCAAAATAGGTTTAAAAAAAAAGTTAAACTAATACTGGGTACAAATATTGATATCTGATACAAACTGGGCTAACTCGCTAATAACAATGTTGTAAAATAATATCAAACCCAGGTAATAGCATGATAGTTTAAATGGTTAGATAAAATTTCACCACCCCACACAAGATCATAAAATTAACAATAAGCTATTAAGATTAATTTTTGGTCAAGACCAAAGACGAAGGTTGAGGAATTTGATGGACAGGCAGGTGCAGTTAGCAACAATATGCAAATAGGCTATGTAATATGCCAAAGCTAGCCAGCTATGCTAGCAGGTATAATAGCAAAACATGCACAACTAGATGAAAATACAACTATTATTTGTATTCCAATCGATTTATAAACCTTCCCGAACTCATAGCCCGCTCGTAAGCTTATTAATATTTCGAAAGAAAGCTAATACGCACCCGTTAGTTCAATGCTACATCCACATGTTTTTGTTTGTGCCTTGCTTTTGCCGCGCAGTTCTATGACTGTATTCGGTCTGTTCAAATGTGTCAGAACTTTGGCGCGCCTTCAAATTGCTACCAACAATGCAGAGTCGTGCTTAATCGAAGATTAGACAGTTCAAAGTATTTGCAGCTCTACTAAGCTGCGCACCCGGCGCTCAGTTTAAACGTGTTTGAACGAGACCCCTTTTGTCCTTCCTTTATTGACTGGACAGATGCATGTATGGAAATGTAGTTCAACTTTACACCATTGTTGCCAAAACGTTCTAAATAAGATCACCGGAGAAGACAACATTATAACGCGTTTATTGAAACATTGATGGCAAGTCTCGTGATAAACATTACATCATGAAAAGAGGCGGGCACACACCCATATTTTTCTTCTTCAAATGAACGCATTAACGTTTTTCTGTAGGCAAAGTCATTTTTTAATCACATTTTAAAATCACATTCAGGCATCCGTGAGACACAGCATTAAATAAAAATAGGCTTTAATTATAGGGCCTTAAATGGTTGGCAAACACAAAAAGACTTCATACATGCTCATGGGCAAGCTCATTTGAAACCTAGTCTGATCATCTTATATAATGTCGCCTAGTAGTTCCCCAGACAACTAGGTTAAGGTTAAGGCAATGTTTTATACAGAAATGTGATATTGCATAGGCAGGGATGGGCAAAAATGATTAAATAAAATGACAAAATACCATAAAGATCGAGGCATCAAAATAAATCACAGAATACTTGTATTTTGAAATGTATTTAATTGAAATACAGTTTTACATTTGCAAGTAGCAATCCCAAACATAAACAACATTCTCAGTAACAGTTACAAAAACATTACATTTACTTGCTGTGACTGTGATATGTGTTGTTTTATCTACCTTAGTTGAATGCACTGACTTGAGTCACTCTGGAAACTAGTTTCTGCTGAATGACCTAAATGTATGTGTGGAACTGAACATACCAAAATGAACTGCAAAGCACACTGGGTATTATTATTGGCCTTGTTTCAGGGGGCATGTCTAGATGGAATACAACTTTACCTAATTATCCTAACCTGCTACAAAAGTCAATTTTGACAAAAGCCATAGCCCTTCCAGACAAAACCTTGATTTGGGTGGAGCTCATTAGCATAATACTTAGCATGCTTTGCGATTGTCTATTTTTTTCATACAGATTTATTATTAATTTACTTAGCAGATGCTGTTATCACACCATAGTGCAATCAGACTTCTGATATCAATGCAGGGTGAAAGGGGACCACAAAATAATGAACCGCTATAATTAAGAATAATATATATAGTATTTTGTATTTGAAAAATACTAATTACAGCTCTTGAAAGTATCTTGTTAAAAAATGCATTGGAGTGTAGTTCTGCCCAGTGTAATACACATTACAAAATACTCAGAAGCAATTGAACTACACCAAACAAAAATATAAACGCAACATGGAAAATGTTGGTCCCATGTTTCATGAGCTGAAATAAAATAAATGTTTCATAAGCACAAAAAGCTTATTCCTTTCAAATTTTGTGCACAGAAGTCTCAATTTTTTAGGGAGCTTGCAATTGGCATGCTGACTGCAGAAATGTCCACTGGAGCTGTTGCCAGAGAATTTAATGTTCATTTCTCTACCATAAGCTGCCTCAAAGGCAGTTTTACAAAATGTAACAGTATGTCCAACCGGCCTCAGAACCGCAGACCACGTGTATGGCGTCGTGTGGGCACGCGTTTTGCAGAGGTCAACGTTGTGAACAGAGTGCCCCATGGTGGCGGTGGGGTTATGGTATGGGCAGGCATAAGCTACGGACAACGAACACCATTTATTTGACCTTTATTTAACTAGGCAAGTCAGTTATAAACAAATTCTTATTTTCAATGACAGCCTAGGAACAGTGGGTTAACTGCCTTGTTCAGGGGCAGAACAACAGATTTTTACCTTGTCAGCTCGGAAACAAGATCTTCCATCCTTCTGGTTACGAGTCCAATGCGCTAACCACTAGGCTACCTGCCGCACCAATTACATTTTATCGATGACAATTTGAATGCACAAAAATACTGTGATGAGATCCATTGGGCCCATTGTGAGGCCCATTTTGTTTTAAGGTATCTGTGACCAATCTGTATTCCCAGTCATGTGAAATCCATAGATTAGGGCCTAATGAATTTATTTCAATTGACTGATTTCCTCATATGAACTGTAACAGTAAAAATGTATGAAATTATTCCATTTTGCTTTACATTTTTGTTCTGTACACATATTTCCAATACATGTAACAGAAATACTGCCCATCTATGTGAATAGGCCTACACTGGGCTTTGCTTTTTGTTTTATAGCCTAAGCACTCTATAAGGCCAATTTACATTCTCAAATGAGAAAACATAGGGTCATGTTTGCATAATAAAATGTGGTAGGTATTTTGCCAAAAACAGGCTATACATTTATAAACACAATGGGAAAATGTTGGGTATAGCCCTTTAAATGAGCTAACGTCAAATGTCCGCCTTGTTTCGCTCCTGTACACTCACAGCGCTTCAGTACGTGCGCTTGAAGGTGCACAGGCTCGGTGACACTTGCACCCAGCTCTTTGGGAATAGGAGGAAAGTCGGAAGAAAAGGTTATTTTAAGGACAGCAATAACAACATTTATTCTCACCGTTACTGTGCAGAATATTGTGAAATTACAGGAAGATGGCAGATTCAATGACCCAGTCCGCCCAGATATCATCGTCGCAGGGGCTTGCCGATGGACAGAACTCTGTTGCGGCCAAAGACTCAAAAATGTCGGGTAAGACGGATGTCATTCTATGTTGCAATAGTCAACATAGAAATGCTGTTTAAACGTTAAGTAACACAGGTGCTTTGAAATAAAGTAGCCCGTTGCTCTAATGTAAGACCGTCAAAAAAACAATGTTTTAGGACCGTGAAAGGCAGGTACATTTAAAATGCTTAGTTCTACACTTATTTGTTCGTTGGGAAGGTTAACCAGTATATTGTCCTTGTCTCTGTAAGCACTTGACATAGTCAAGTTGTTGAACAAGTAGTCCATACCTTGTAAACTGATGATTTTGCATTATTGTGTGCGTCAAAGGGTGCTAAATATCCTAATATTAGACGTCCTACTTGACCAACAAACACCCACCGCCCTCTATGGGATCGAACGATACTCCACTGACGAGAAATTGTTTTAGAACACTGTTACCACCTACCCGTCGTTGGTTCGAGAAACGCGCACCACGATTTGATGGAACACCAAACGAGTCTACTTGCTTTGCTAAAGTTCTCTCAACCTCTGCAATCCCGAACTTTGTATTAACCAGACAAGAAAACCGAACGCAATGCCACATTTGATTCTCTATTTGGGCCACGGTGAAATGGCTACATGTTGCAGGGACTGTGATCTGCACTGCAGATTCATTGTTACCAATGATTTGTATATACACTAGTTGACTGTCAGGGGGCGCTGTTTTGAAGTCACTGTTCCTCTATCTTGGCACTCCACCATTGTTAAAAAAGATTAGCTATATAAATTAATGTTTTAATTTATACATTCGTTTTTGCCACATTTATTCTATTAGGCACCATACTGCATACTTATTCAATTGTGAGGTTAACATTTTTTTTCCCCCTTAAAAGTATATGTTTTAGAGATTAATGTCTCGACTACAATAAAAACATACACAAATGCATGTCATTTTGTCCTTGAAACATGTAAATGAAATACTGTAGAATTCCAGTCCTACTGGGGAGTTCCCATATTGCCTACTGGTGGTTTCAAAGCTTCTCAAGTCAGTTAAGAACAAATTCTTATTTTCAATGATGGCCTAGGAACAGTGGGTTAACTGCCTTGTTCAGGGGCAGGACGCCAGATTTGTACTTTGTCAGCTCGGGGTCCAACACTCTAACCACGAGACGACCTGCCTCACATCAATACATGGATGGCATCAACAATCCAGGGTTTATATACATTGTTGATTGTTATTGCGCAACTGCACATTTAAGGGAGGACCTCTTAAAGGCCTGCTGTTGTTTTTTCTGTTGCCAAATCAACTCCACATTGGTCAACAAAGCCATGCAAGAATATTAGTGCTTCAAAGTCCAATCCCTCTAAATTGGTTTGTTATGATGCATTGATTCTATGGTTTGTTTTTTGTTTCTATTTTGTCATTGGCTGAATGATTGGAGGGAGGAAAGGACACTGTTGTCTCTGCAACAGTCTTCAAACTGACAGTTTATTGTCCATTAGGGAAGGGCATTTCAAATAGTTTAATCCATCTATTCAGCGAACCATGTCTCACTAATTAAACTTGAAACAAGCCTCTGTTGGGAGTACATTTGTGTATTAGGCTATAATTTCCTGTATATTATGCAATATTGGCAAATACTTATGGGGCACTGATAGTAAAATAAATGTTACACTGCCATACATGCACTCAACATATTCAGTTGGCCTTGCTGTTATGGTTTTTGTCATTGTTTTCCATTGTCTTTAATCTGTTTCTCTTTTGTTCAATTTGTTGGTGCATTGGGTGGGGAATGGAATTTCTCTTCGGGGGGGACTGTGGGGGAGGTCTTGGATGGTTGAGGGGCAGCTCTTTGGGAACTGTTGGGGGGGTCTTGAGCAGAGCGTTGACTCTGGTTGCTTCTGTGTCGCTCTGGATGGGAGGCTGTTCGATGACCAATGTGATGTAGTTGTTGAGCGGCTTCACTGCATGTATATTGTATTTAATTTTTGAAAATATTCAATTAAAAAAATGTTATGCTAAAGTAGCCTAATCAGATGATCAATGTACAAACTGCTCTTAAATAGAAAATCGTTACCTTATTGGTTGACCTACAGGTTGTGTGTTACAGGCTTATTTTACCGTATGTTAACAACTAACCCTTTTAAATGTAGTTTGTACTGTATATCATTTCAAAGGCATGCTAAAAAAGGGACCCAGCTCATATTGCCAACGGGGAATGCTTTTGTAATCTGTTCAAGGCTGAATACCAGTTATATTGCCTCAAGGGTGTGTCACAAAGGCATTTACGAACTTGTACATTTTTCAAAGGTGAGTAATATTTACGCTTAGATCAAACCGACCGCGTCATTGCATTTTGGTACACCAGGATTACGTTAATTTCCAATCCAAGGCTGTGTTTGCCTTGCAGCATTGCGTTGGGTGTGGTGCATATGTTGGACGTCTCAAACGTATGCATCAGACTATATGCGTAGTCGGCTTGACAGAAATGGAAGCAGAAGGTGAATGTTGAACTTTAGTTATACATATTCAGATGATGCTGCGTACTATTTTGCGCAATGACTCTGTCGGTGTGTTCGACACGCTAGGCCAGTGATAACTTATTCAGTGTTTTTTTTAAAGTGTAAATTTAATGTTTAAAAAAAACTAATCTCCAAGATATTGGGATGGCCTTTGCATTTTTCTGAAGTCCGTGCTACATTGTCAGTTGTCTGTCTACCATTCTTTCATTTGTCCTTGGTCACACAGACCAGATGCAGTTCCTTGTCTGACTATTTATTCCCCTCCCTTAACTCTGCTGTATGATTAAATGATGACACAAGTCCTCGTTGGACCCTTGGCACTACTGTCGTACAGTATCAATGTCCCGTGGCCAAGTTAATGTAGCACCCAGTCTGGAGGAAACCAAATGGACTTACAGTACCAGTCAAAAGTTTGGACACCTACTCATTACAGGGTTTTATCTTTATTTTCACTATTTTCTACTTTGTAGAATAGTGAAGACATCAAGACTATTAAATGGCACATGGAATCATGTAGTGACCAAAGTGTTAAACTAATCAACATATTTGAGATTCTTTAAAGTAGCCACCCTTTGCCTTGATGACCGCTTTGCACACTTGGCCCATCTTGCCATCTGAGGCCGGTGTTGGCCAGTCTCTTTTATGCCTACTTCATTCTCAACACACTTGAGTGACAACACTAAGGAAGTGACCATAGAGATCAACCTAAGAGGTCTCGCATCTAAAAGTGCATTGAGCCAGTTGATTGTCAGGGTTATTTAGTTCATGAAAAGCACCCCCTGTTCTTTTCGATGCCGCTTCTCCGAGGTGATTGTGCAAAGCTCCGTCACTGGAACCATTTATCTAAGGTGGCAGAATGTCCATGGGTCTACCATTTTGTTGGACTGTACAGGAGAATTTGTTACAATGATTTCTGAATATTTCCGAAATGCTGTTCAAGTTGTCAGTGTTTGAATCAGTGCTATTTTCTTCCTGCATCTGTTTTAATAGGAAGTTAAAATATTGCCTGAAAAAAACCAAAGCAACTACTGGACTGGAGATGCATTATTCAAACTCCGCAATATTGTAATTTTACTGTTATCAGCGCTAAATCCGGTGCTCTCTGTTTCATATGCTATGGGCATTTTGATCGGGATTTCCACGTTTTCAGTTAGAACGACGTTTGAGGTCAGCAAACGGCAAGAAGTTAATGTTTTTAGTTTGAAAGATGTGTGCTAGTTAAAGCTACACTAAATATACAGTAGTCACTAAGGATTACTTTAGACTAGAGATGTTATTATTTGAAATGCTGCATTTTGCAGAGTGGGAATTAACATTCGGCTGGTTTTTAGCTTGACTGTTAAGATGCAGTGAAACGGATACAGGCTGAGGAATGATCCAGAATCTAGGCCAGTGCAATGAGGAGCCTGCAGATAAGACCATGGCAGTAGTTTGTGAGAACATGGGGTACTTTTGGCCCCCTCTCCTATCTGCTTATTTTCTCTCCCTCTCTGGCTGGCGCTCTGTTCTGGCAGACTATATAGTCTAAGGTCAGTAAATCGGGCTGAGGCAGCAAACTGCCCCCGAAGCCCCCCCCCGGTTTGAGTGACTTCACTTTCCTCGGGATGGGACAGAAATGGCTGGTAGGACTGGGAATGCAAAGTTAGGCCCTCGCTCCCCCATAGATGAGCCTACATTCACATCTAGTAGTAGAGAATAGGGTGGCATTGTGCCTAAGCAGGTTCACTTCCTACTCATGTCTGCCGGTCATGAGAATGTTGTATCAAGGCTGGAAGTGTTGGAAACACGAGCTATATGAAGCCGTGTTTAACCCTTGTCATAGACAACCATAACTAGAGGAATGGTCAAAGTCTGTTAAAAAAGCACATATTTGACAAAGATGCGTCTGCTAAAAGGGAGTAGTTCTCTTGCATAGATCTTCTTAGATAAGTGACTCTCGAGGTTGTTTTTGTGGACACTGTGAGGATACGTTTTCCATCTGAAATAGTTCATGTACTTCCACGCTACCACCAATGGTTTCAGGCTATTTGGAATTGTCAGCGAAAGAAGCAGAACGTTGACTAATTTTCTTATTGCAGGTGTGGCATAGGTAGATTAAGAGTCTGGGCGAGTCTTAAAGAGGAATGTTACATAGCAAGGGCTTGTCGACCTGATCAGCCAGTCTCCTATGTGACTCGTTTTGGGGCGACGATGATTCTGATTGATTAACCGGCTCATGCATTTTACCATATGTCATACGCGTATACTGAGTCTACAAAGCATTAAGAGTACCTGCTCTTTCCATGACATAGACTAGGTAAATCCAGGTGAAAGCTATGATCCCTTATTGATATCACTTGTTAAATCCACTTCAATCGGTGTAGATGAAGGGAGGGAGATGGGTTAAAGAAGGAATGTTAAGCCTTGAGAAATGGTTTGTGTGCTATTCAGAGGGTGAATGGGCAAGACAAGATTATACAGTTGAAGTCGGAAGTTTACGTTGACCGTGCCTTTAAACAGGTTGGAAAATTCCAGAAAATTATGTCATGGCTTTAGAAGCTTCTGATAAGCTAATTGACATCATTTGAGTCAATTGGAGGTGTACCTGTGGTTGTATTTCAAGGCCTACCTTCAAACTCAGTGCCTCTTTGCTTGACATCATGGGAAAATCAAAAGAAATCAGCCAAGACCTCCGAAATAAAACTGTAGACCTACACAAGTCTGGTTCATCCTTGGGAGCAATTTCCAAATGCCTGAGAAGGTTCCACGTTCATCTGTACAAGCAATAGTACGCAAGTATAAACACGATGGGACCACGCAGCAGTCATACCACACAAGAAGGAGACACGTTCTGTCTCCTTGAGCTGAACATACTATGGTGTGAAAAGTGCAAATCAATCACAGAACAACAGCAAAGGACCTTGTGAAGATGCTGGAGGAAACAGGTACAAAAGTATCTATATCCACAGTAAACCGAGTCCTATATCGACATAACCTGAAAGGCCGCTCAGCAAGGAAGGAGTCACTGCTCCAAAACCGCCATTGACAAAGCCAGACTACGGTTTGCAACTGCACGTGTGGACATAGATTGTACTTTTTGGAGACATGTCCTCTGGTCTGATGAAACAAAAATAGAACTGTTTGGCTGTAATGACCATCGTTATGTTTGGAGGAAAAAGGGGAGGCTTGCAAGCCGACGAACAAAATCCCAACCGTGAAGCACGTTGGTGGCAGCATCCTGTTGTGGGGGTGCTTTGCTGCAGGAGGGACTGGTGCACTTCACAAAATAGATGGCGGCATAAGGAGAAATTCTGTGGATATATTTAAGCAAGACATCAGTCAGGAAGTTAAAGCTTGGTCACAAATGGGTCTTCCAAATGGACAATGACCCCAAGCATACTTCCAAAGTTGTGGCAAAATGGCTTAAGGACAACAAAGTCAAGGTATTGGAGTGGCATGCATACACTAGATGACTGATAGGTGGCTCTGTGTTGAAGCCACTGTTCCCCCATCTTGGTACTCCTGCCGCTGTAAAATGTATTAATGTCTACATTTATTTTTGCCCCACTTAATATATTAGACACTTTTAAATGGTATGCATTAAGGTATGTGAGCTAAATGAAAATACAAATATTTCCTTAATGTACAATCGTTAGCGATTTACTAATGTCACTGTCTGCACTAAAACCAAAATACTTAAATATGTAATTTTGTCTTTGAATCCATTTAAACTACTGTAGAATCCCTTTCATTCCTATGGAGGACTGTTCCTACTCGGGGTGTCATATAGCCGACCGGTGGCTTCAAAGCCTCTCAATGGTCAAAACATGGCATCAGTAGTCCAGGGTTTATATACATCGTTGTTGCCATCTCACTCACCACTGAAGAAATTCCCTCTGGTGTTCCCCAGCTGTTAAATGTGTAAGAAAGGGAAAAACCTTGTTCCACCTTTGATATTCAGTGATGTTGTTAGATGGAACTATTGCTCCACAAAAACTGTCCTTGTGATCACTTAGGTTACATGATGACTTACCATCAAGCGAGTGCAATGTGGGTGTCTGATTGGCAACGAGTATCGTAAACCATAGGAGAAATATGTACAAATTGCATAAAAATGACATGGAATGTACCATACAATGTTATGAGTAGTGTGACGTTGTTGGAAACAACGTTATTTGTGCGTCGTGAAGAAGTATTTGCGTTTGTCATATTTGTTATTGTCTTTGCTTGCATAGGAAATGTTAAGTGCATGGATTAAGTTGATCATAGTTGTTTTATTGGTAGTAAACTGGTAGACACTACCAGTTGCATGGGGCTTGCATGTTAGCAGTTATTTTACCGTAGCTTCTGACACAGTCCACGTTGTAAAGCATACAGTATTGTATAGTTGATAGGTCGGATTAGTGGGAGTCCCACCAGGCATCCAGTTGACGTTAATGTATAAAATGGTGGGATGTTGTTATGGGGATGAGAGTTATTTTCTGCCACTGTAGGATGTTCATTCTTCTGTCCTTATATTTTTTTCAGATTCCTTTCTTTCCTCTTCGCCTGTATCTCTCATTCAGTCTCCTGAAGGCAAGTGTATGGTTCTGTTACACTGCTCGTCTGCTATCCTCCCTCTCACGACCTTCACACTCTCCCTGTCATTCTCTCTTGCTCGGCTGCTGCTGAAATGCCTTTCATTCCTCTCAAGTGCTCTTCTCCTACTCTAGTCCAGACCAAGAACTTCATACTAGAGGCCTGGAAACATTTAATTCCACCCCCACTACGCAATCTTCAACAGAACCCACCCCTAGAAGCCCTGTAACTGTATCCCATCTGTTTCCTATGTTGCTGACTGCCTGCACTAATTGCAATTTAGCAGGGCAGCGAGGCTCCTCCCTCTTTCAACAGTGTCTGACTTGGAATTTTCAACCCCCCTCCCTCCCCAACTGGAGGCCAGATCTGTTCAATTACGAGCAGCAACAGGCCCAACCCCGAAGCCCCTGACTGACGCACATGGTGCATGGCAAGGGAGAATCACGTGTTTTATTTAAGGGAAGTTTGCACAGAGTTCAGGTTTAAAGCCTGTTTTTTAAGTGAAGATGTCTTCAGGCATGCATGTTATGTACCATACTGGATACAGCATATATGCAAAACACACAGCCTGACACGTGATGAATTGATTTATCCACAGAGCTAATTGAGATGTACAGTAATGGATCAATCCATCAATTGATGGTGTAGTGATCCAGTAGATTGATTCCCAATGGAATGCACTGACATTCCCAGTGGAATAGGTTGAAATTGATGGAGTAAATTGGCATCAAGGAGGCATATCAAACTAGCAGCACTGCGATGAGGAATAGTGCATGTTTGGAATTAGTTGAGTGAACCCTCACTGTTCTTACCCGTATCAGAAAACTGACAAGACCTACAAATGGCAGCAAGTGGATCTATTTCCAGTCTTTACTGCCTAATCCACTCTGTCACATTATTTAGGTCAATGGCACTGTAGGTCCAAGATAATCCCAAGATTGCCACCTTATTTTAAGAAAGCTGAGAGAAGTTCAAGTTCACAATGAGGAAAATCTCTAAAAATGTCTCCGGTTGGTTGTCCCAGAGGGGCCCTAGCTGTCCTTGGATAGATGGCCCCTTCATCCAGGCCTTATGCCCAATCTCGAAGAGCCTCCCACCCCAGTCCCTTCATCAAGGCCTTATGCCCCATCTCGAAGAGCCTCCCACCCCAGTCCCTTCATCAAGGCCTTATGCCCCATCTCGAAGAGCCTCCCACCCCAGTCCCTTGATCCAGGCCTTATGCCCCATCTCGAAGAGCCTCCCACCCCAGTCCCTTCATCCAGGCCTTATGCCCAACTCAAAGAGCCTCCCACCCCAGTCCCTTCATCCAGGCCTTATGCCCCATCTCGAAGAGCCTCCCACCCCAGTTCCTTCATCCAGGCCTTATGCCCAACTCGAAGAGCCTCCCACCCCAGTCCCTTCATCCAGGCCTTATGCCCAACTCAAAGAGCCTCCCACCCCAGTCCCTTCATCCAGGCCTTATGCCCCATCTCGAAGAGCCTCCCACCCCAGTCCCTTCATCCAGGCCTTATGCCCCATCTCGAAGAGCCTCCCACCCCAGTCCCTTCATCCAGGCCTTATGCCCAACTCAAAGAGCCTCCCACCCCAGTCCCTTCATCCAGGCCTTATGCCCCATCTCGAAGAACCTCCCACCCCAGTCCCTTCATCCAGGCCTTATGCCCCATCTCGAAGAACCTCCCACCCCAGTCCCTTCATCCAGGCCTTATGCCCCATCTCGAAGAACCTCCCACCCCAGTCCCTTCATCCAGGCCTTATGCCCCATCTCGAAGAACCTCCCACCCCAGTCCCTTCATCCAGGCCTTATGCCCCATCTCTCGAAGAACCTCCCACCCCAGTCCCTTCACCGGCACTGGAGGATGAAGGGCACTGGGGGAGGGATCCACCACTCGCTGCTCTATGCCCTCTTAAGGCTGGGTTTGGAGCCCTCCACCCTGGATGCGCTCTGCTCCTCTACCTCTGCTTATATCTTCTTAAGCTTTTTGCATGTCACCATTGCTGGAGCCAAAAAGTGTTTTTTATTTTAGGGATGATCGTAATGTGTATGTATTTTGTTTTCTTGATGTAGCTTTTTTTTTTTTTGCTTGGTTTGTTTTCTGGAACACAATTTCGTTAGTGTTTTATAAAAGTAGCCTACAATGTGTAGACTTGGACAGTATAGCAAGAGTATTAAACTTAAGCCAGACTAGCTGGCCAGAAACTGAATCTGTCCTATGTAGTGCTAAGATAATAAGTCAAAAACAGTCCGCTAATCACACAGTGAGGGAGATGGGCCTGGGAGCTATTCCATCCATCACTAATTGGGAATGACACTGCTGTACCCAATGGAATTTGATCCCTCATCATATAGTGATGCAGCAAAAATATTTCACTGTGTTCATGCTTTTGTGAATAGTAGTACTAGTATAATTTTTAACAATAACAGTTTGTAGGCTTACCAGCTCGGGACTCGATGCACAAGTGGAATGTGACTTAAACACGCAATATCCTCATACCTTCAAGTGTATACTTAAAATGCAGTTCTCGTCCTTTAAAAAAAAGATGTCTATCTTTTTCTTGTCTAGAGGCAAATCTTTTCTTGATTTAGCTAAGCTGTGATCCCTACTGGAAGGTTGTCTTATCAAGTCAACTATTTGACTCATCCACATAGTGCTGAAATGATTGAGCTGATTTACACTTTCTCATCTTGAAGAAATGCGTCCCTTTTTGAGTCTTCCTGCTAGACATATTTTGGGATGTGAGATGTTTTTTGGATCCCACACACTTTAGTACTCCACTCCAATAACTGTGGGGAGTAGATTACGTAATATAATAACCTCTGTATCCCCAACAACTGAGGACCACAGGAAGTGATGTTCTCATCAGAGGTTGAATGAGTATTACAAAACCGTGTTTGACAGTTTTCTAGTGTTTTTGGGTCGTGTTATTTGTGATTCCAATCGGGGAGTGTCGGCTCCCTGTTGCTAGTGGCTCTGATTCCTGTTCACGGTGCGGTAGCCGTTTTTGTCATTTGTTTACTTGCGTCGAGCCAAAATGCTACATTGTTTTCGGCTACATGGAAAGTCCATTTGTGTATGTGGCCTAGTTTGAACAATGCATAATGGACCTCAATGGGAGGGGAAGGCCCAGACCAAGACAACCCACCCTTGAGTTGTGTACCGATAAACACGGTGCTGTGGGTTTAGGTTGGCTGCAGGGTCATGCTGACTGGCCACAATGCCTTTCCAGAGCACCAAGCTACAATAACAATACTATTAACACGTTGACGGAAGCTGTTGTGTCCTTTTACGAAATGTACTATAACATTGGATTTGAAAAGAAACGGCGCCATTGATTTGTTCCTCTTAGATGTGGATCTCTTGACTCCATTTATAGTAAATAAGCATATAGAGGGAAAAGTGCACCTTGTTGCATTTGGAGAAAGTACCAACTGCATATTTGACCTGTTCCTGCTGGAGATATTTCCTCAAAGCAGGGGTCAAACCTTGGTCTCTGTTTGCCTGGGGATTGCAGAGGCAAGCAGACAGCTGATGTGTACCTCCCAATATAGCTGCCAATTCCCCACTATGATTGCTTGTCTCTGGGCGTTGGAAAATTACAGGGGGGGACCATTAGGCTGAAAAGGGATCATGTGCTTATTGGAGAAGCTTGGAATATCTTGTGGATTATGTATGTACCCGTGGCACTGTGCCATTGAGGGGATCCTTGTCCCAGTCTGACTCTGTCACTTCAGCTGTGGCGTGTGGCAATAGCAGCAGGTTAGTGTGCTTAGTGGCATATTGACAGACTGCAGCACAGGGGTGGGGGACATGATTTAGGAAGCCTCAACACCGGGACTATTGTCCAGCTTGTTATGTGTGCTGGATTTTCTTATTGATTACACCGATAGTCGGGTGGGACAAGGCCAGAATAGTGCGACCTGGTCATGCTTGCAAATTGGTCCGTAGGTCATCTGAGGATGAGACTAGTCCTGTAAATCAATGATGTTTTAATTTCACTCCGGTTATATTTTTGAGTCTGAGGTAGTGCACTGTATTCATTCCTGGGATGAGTCATCTCAGTACATTAAAGATATTGTATTGTTCTGTTTGATGAATATCGTACCTAATTTACAAGATTACGGTATGACGCTTAAACATATTCACGCATTATAATTATGTTGACATTGCGTTACTTACACAGACATCTGCAGTATTGAAGACACGAAGCAGAGTGTTCCCCTTCAGCAGAGTGTTCCCCTTCAGCAGAGTGTTCCCCTTCAGCAGAGTGTTCCCCTTCAGCAGAGTGTTCCCCTTCAGCAGAGTGTTCCCCTTCAGCAGAGTGTTCCCCTTCAGCAGAGTGTTCCCCTTCAGCAGAGTGTTCCCCTTCAGCAGAGTGTTCCCCTTCAGCAGAGTGTTCCCCTTCAGCAGAGTGTTCCCCTTCAGCAGAGTGTTCCCCTTCAGCAGAGTGTTCCCCTTCAGCAGAGTGTTCCCCTTCAGCAGAGTGTTCCCCTTCAGCAGAGTGTTCCCCTTTGTATGTAGGCCTATAGGTTGTTTTCAGATAGGAGCTAATTTGGTAATCAAATGATTTGTTTAATTTGGTTATTATAGAAACAACACCTTTTTAATTTAACTCCTGTTTATACTAGGCTGCAGTCGCTTGACCTTAGTCTCTGGCCCATTTTAAAAGGCATTGAAAGTTAAAACGTGGAGCATTTATCCTATGTGACCTTTGCTTCAAGGCACATTTTTATCTCGTCCCCGTTGTCACATTCTATGATGCCCTGTAGTCATTTATGTTGGTCTTCGGGAGATGGGAAGTGACTGCTCAATGGTTCTCAGTAAGGTCCTTGATGTTACCCAGATAGAGGAAAGATAGATTGTGTACCAACCCTTTCTCCATCACAAGTATTTTGTAAGACATACCAGACATGGAGTACCCGATTTAACAAAACTCCAGGCCATAGTCTATGCAGCTGTACTTAAAAAATATATTCATAGCAAAACTTGTGACGTAGACAACAATGCATATGCTACCACACGTCACATAGTATAACAGTTTAGTTTATAGATACAATTTTCTTATTTCGTTTGGAGCTGCTTCATTTCGACCATACAAGTCATTTCCAATGTTGCCTCATTGAAGAGCATTTTCAATGGCAACAACTTGAGAGGTTAAGTCAGCAATGCATGCTGACTGACGCCCTCATCCATTACTGACTTAAAACCGTCCCATGCTATGCATGACTGCTTGGGCTGCAACAAAATGGCCTCTACCGACTATAACTGGACGTGCATGGGAGTTTTGAGTGTGTGATTTTTTTATGCCCTCCTTCTTCCCTTCCCTGCCTCCGTGCATGGCCGACACAGACAAAGGGGTGGTGCTGGGCTCTGACACACCCTCCTCAGGAGGGGTGGCCACCTCCCTTCGCTTCACCAGGCCCTCTCAACCCGGCTCATCTTCCGCAAACTACGGGAGTGACCCATCATCAGGTCAGCCTGACGGAACGCAAGATGATTCACCGAATGTGACGTCCCCCGTGTCTGAGAGGATTAAGGCACTTGAGGCCCTGGCAGCAAAGGAGCCCAAGAACGACGGCGGCTTCCCTCACTTCAAAGAGCATCACTATGAGACGTCTCCTCCTGAGGCGCCAACAGAGAGCACCTCACCCTTCCAGACAAAAGGAGCTTCCATTCATCAGGAATCGCCAGAATCCCCCTTTGAGGTCATGGGAGAAGCCCGACAAGGGAGTGAGTTTGAAGATACTGCAGACTGGATGAGAGCTCACTTACCCCCTGTGCCCGACTTTGAAGATGCTCTTGTATCAGAGGATGGCAAATTACAAGAGATTAAAGTGGCAGATAAAGTGATGCCTGATGACCCAGAGGCATTTGCATGTGTCCCTGACGCTTTCATGGACTCTCCCATTGAAAGGCCTAAACTGAAAAATGTCTTAAAAGACCCAGCGCAGCAGCCTAGCGTCGAGGACGAATTTGATCTGAGCTTCCTACCTAAAGCTTACATAACAGACACCCAAGGCCCCCCTGACCTTCATTCCGAGCTCACTGCTTCGCCTGCCCCTCCTGCTGGTTTGGACTCTCCCTCTCCCTCCTCTGACTCGAAAGAGAAGGATTTGAAGACCAAGCAGGCCCCATGGGGTGGTGACCTGGCGCTCCAAGGGGTAGTCGGCAGCTCAGGAGACTCTGAGGACACCGCCATCAAGGACACTGCCTCCATTCTTGGCCCCTCTTTATCAAGTGATGCTACACCTGCCCATAACCCCTCTGTTCCATCTCTCCCTACTGAAGAAAAGGAAACCCCGCCAGCAAAGCAGCCAATGCGGGTCCCTACCATCAATGTTATTGAGACGGACGAGCCGAATTACAGCGATGAGGAGATGGAGATTGAAATAGAGGATGAAAATTATGAAGTTGTAGAAGACCCTGTGAAAGAGCCACCAAAAATACCTGAGCCACAACCAGATGTGACTAAAAAGGAATTTTCCCAAATTCCTCCCTTAGAATATGAGGGTTATTCTCCTCCCTCCTCTCCTGTCGACTCTGAATACTCACCTAAACACAAGATCCTGAAATCTGATTTGGATACAGATAATATGAAGACCACAGTAACTAATGATGAGTCAAAGGGCTCAAGTGCTGAGGTTTCACAAGCACAGAAAGTGGAGTCTGACCATTCACAGACCCCCAATGAGTCTAATGGAAAGTCTTCCCCTTCTACTGCCAAACCTCCCGAGAAAACCGCAGACAACCTTTCAGACTTTCCAGAATATGATGACGATGACTGGTCAACTGGCGCGCAAGATATCTTAATTAAATTGAGCTCTGCTAATGTTGCAGCTCAGGATCTTCCACTTTGCCCCTCCAAGTTTGAAGAGAAGCCAGAGTCTGATGTTAAAGAGGATTATATGCAGACAGTTGAGCTTTCAAAACCCAACGACATGGAGGATGACGCAATCCGTAAATACGACAGACAGTCTTTTGAAGATGAAGACTCACTTCCATCCATGAATGACACCATTGATGATCAAGAGCTGAACTTTAACACTGTACCTGAGCCTTCTCCTTCCAATCCAACCTCACAGATCCATATTGGAACACTACTCTCTCAAAACAATGCAACCACTGTGGAGCAGGATATCCCCTTGATGGCTGACGTGGACTCCTTCCCCATGCCAGTTGGAGGCCAGCCATCTCCCAGGGAGTTTCCCAAAGATCCATTCGCCTCTTTCCAGAGTGAACTGCCTGGCAGCACCCTGGAGCCCAAGACTGAGAAGAAATTGAATGATGAAATCCTCATTACAGATAGTGTTGTCAACAGCAAGACACTTCCGCCTCAGGAAGCTGAAGCAGGACACCAGTCACCAGACAATACCAGTGACCCAGAAAGCATTGAGCCGGACTGCTCAGTCTCTGGTGCCACGGACAGCTTCGTCGAGTTCATGAGGGAGTGCCTGAAGTCACGACAGGATGAAGATCCAGAAGACCTCCGTCAAGATCTCACAGCCAAGGATGAGTGTCCTAAAACAGGCGCCCCTCCCTCCCAGCCCACACCAACCATGGTCATGGATCTGGAGCAGGAACGCCTCACTATCAATGCCCTCAAAGAGTTGGGCAGCAGCCAAGAGGAGGAGGCTGACCTCCAGTCTACTATCAAGGCTTCTGAGAAATCCCAGTCTTCCTTTATATCAACAACCTCCGACCCTCCTTCTCCCCAAAACAAACCTGCTTCCGACGGTGTATATTCCAACGAGGTAGAGGCCATGGACGTGTGGGTGGCTGAGGCCTACCACCTTGCAGAGCATGTCTTGGCAGCAATACTAACGCACTTGTCAGGTAACATGTCTTCCCTCTGGGATCTGTGCCTGCTAACCTCACACAAGCAAAGCACAATGATCCCTCTTCCCCTCTCTCTCTCTTGCACCTTTCTCCCATCTTGGTCCTCCTATTCAAAATAGGAGCACATTAACTATATAACATATGGTATATAATCACAATGTTGATTCTTTAAAAAAAAATCTGATACAGGCGCCATGGCTTTATTACCGAAATATTTATTTTAGAGTGCAGATATTACAAAAGTCAAAAGGTTCAAACTATATATTGTGCTGTGTGTGTATTTTCCAAATGATCCCCCATGTCCTTAAGGTTGGCAGTAATCATGGTCGGACAGTGGGTGGTGGGCAGTTCAAACGTGGCTTCATGGTGTCTGCTTGCAATGTCCCTGGAAGTCAGGCGGCATAGTCGGTCCACCAGCGTTGGGTTTCTGCTTTGGGCGACGTTCCACGCTACAGTGCACTTGAACAGGACGGGAGACGATCATTCCAGAGACTGATGGTCATTTTCACGGAGCGGACTTTACTCAACCTTTTTTATGATGACATCATTCATTATTGTGATCCTGCTGGATTATTGGATGTTACAAAGCATGTCCAGACTCAGTAGAGAGTTATGTGAAAAATGCTCCGATATTCATGAGTCATTGCGGGCTGCTCTCAGATCTGTATGTGCCTAAGTGTGAGTTGGCAAAAGGCCATACAGATGGGACCAGGCTAGGGGGCATTGGCCCTCTTTGTATTTTGTGTGAAAATTGTCACAGTAGGCTGAGATGCAGGGTACCAATCAATCTAATGAATCTCCTCTTGAATCATGGTACAGCCCCCCCCCCCCCTCCTTATCTGGAAAATTATATGCCGTGTGTGACCAATTTTGGTTTTTAATGGTACAAAGGATGCAGTAAATGAACTTCTGCTCAATATCTATCTCAAATCGGCAAATCAAATATTTGTCACATGCACCGATTACAACCGGTGTAGACCTTACAGAGAAATGCTTACTTACGTGCCCTTAACCAACAATGCAGTTTCAGATAGTATTTACAAAAACAAACTGAAGTAAAAAAATATATATATATATTTTTTCCATATGATCATCCAATATTGCATACATTATCACTGCTGTCATTGTTACATACCATCTAACAAGCTGGAACGTCTATTCTATTTATATACATTTAGTGTAATGGGTGTGTGCTTTTGATTTACCCAGTGGCAGGATAGCCCTCTTCACGGTGTAGTGTTAAAGTAAATAGGAGACCTCTTCCTATTCTCTTCCTGCTCAGTGCAAAAAGGAAATCCAAACGTGGCACACATTGACTGGTATGCAGACAAGTGAATGCAGGATGCACTCAAACCCGTACAGTCGCTGTGAGCTTAACCTACACCACGGGCATGCTATGGAACGTTAGGTCATCACGGAGGCAACCAGTAACTCTGGGAAGGTATATGCCATGCAGTCGTGGAGGGAATGATAAAGTATTACAGTGAGTACTGTTTGAAAGATGCTTTAGCACAATGTGTTTATAGTAAAGTGATCAATAATGCACTATATATACACAGAGTTTACCCAACATTGTGGAAACGCCTTCCTCATATTGAGTCCCCAACCCCTTTTGCCCTCAGAACAGCCTCAATTCGTCGGGGCATGGACTCTACAAGGGGTCAAAAGCGTTCCACAGGGATGCTGGCCCATGTTGACTCCAATGCTTTCCACAGTTGTGTCAAGTTGGTTGGATGTCCTTTGGGTGGTGGACCATTCTTGATACGCGGGAAACTGTTGAGCGTGAAACCCAGCAGTGTTTATTCTTGACACAAACCAGTGCTCCTGGCATCTAGTGCCACACCCTGTTCAAAGGCACTTAAATCTTTATTCCTGCCCATTCACCCTCTGAATGGCACACGCACACAATCCGTGTCTCAAGGCTTATAAATCCTCCTTTAAACAGTCTCCTCCCCTTCATCTACGCTGATTGAAGTGGATTGAACAGGTGAAAGCTGTTAAATGGAAGGAGCAAGTGTTCATAATGTTGACTAGTGGTTACTGTATACTTATAGACCAAAATTCAAAAAGCATAGCTTAAATATTTGGGTCTATTTTTCTCTCAATCTGCTACATGTATAGGATTTCTCTTTTTAAGTGCCCTTTTGAACCTTGTCCTGTCCCTCAGCTTCCACAGTGTTGCTGCCTCAACTCCGCAGGCTGGCTAGGTGAGTTCAGTTTATTTGAGTGTGTTTTTAACCACCTGTTTTAGTTGGATTGGCTCTGTTGTTGATATATTCAGCGTGGGTATACCAGTTTCCCATCAATGGGCCTCAAAAATAAATGGATCTACTCCTGCTGATATGAATCAGTCATCTTCCCAAATAGGGTACACATTTGGACTGTGGTAGCTTGGGTTAGTAAGAACATCTCGACTTGCTGCCAGGCCTTTAAAGATTAGTTCAAATCAGGCAGTCCGATTTGTGTTAATCCTGTGTTTATGTGGACTGTGAGGGATCGGGCCAGCCAGTCGGAAGGAAGTGAATCATGTGAAGACTTGAATCCCACTTCCCCACCCATTCCAATGTGTGTAATCACCTCTGGTATTTCAATTGCATAATGAAGATTTATCAGCTGGTTTAGCTTCACAGGAGTAAAGGATTGCAGTCGGTGTCCAGGCTGTTGTATTAGGTCAAACACATACTGCCAAGCAGGAGGTGGTGTGATGCCTGTACCTCTAAGAGCTGGTTGCTGTCCAGTGAGGTGGAAAGCAGCCCACTGCAGCTCTGTTGACACTGGGAACACTGCTTGAGCCTGTAACGGGGGGGGGGCACGATAATGAACGAGGGCCGTCAGCCCAGGCTGCCTCCCTGTGGGTACCGGCAAGCAGGCTGGGAGGGACTCGGACCCCTGCAGTGCTGGGTGTGGAAACCCGACTTGTTCACTCGGCGCTGCTCAGCAGACAGTCAGGCGGCATCAGGAACATTAATGCTGTCTGTCCTCAACAACAACAGGGGCGCTGCTGCTCTGTCATTCTGTAAACAAGATGATATTTTTCACCGTCAAGCAGCCGTGCTTCACGTTTGAACTGATACACAACTCTCCATATTGTAGTATATTTGGAACAATGTTATTTAATAATGGAGATTTAGATTTTTGATAAACACTCCTGCGGAGGAGCAGTGTTTTAGTACATTAGTTGTAAGAAAACATGACTAAATTAGAGGAAGGGTAAAAGAGCACTATGAGAACTAAGTATCTTAATTTATTCCCTCAAACCTCCCTGGTTCAATAAACACCCCACACAGTTGTCCAGAATTGCCAGTTAATAACAATGACACACCGCAGCCAATATAAGTAGGTATTTTATTGATGTAAAACTATCTGCTGTGTAGCCTAATTTCACAACACATATCCTGTCACTGCAACAGGATATAGATAAGTGATTGTTTTTCTTCTCCACTCAATCTTGTGTAAATTTGTGCCTTTACTATGTGCAGCCCTGGATAAATTCCTATTACCCATCTGTAACACTGCCCCACGACACAGCTGCTTACTGGCTGATAACATATGACGATATTAATCTTAGCTGCCCTATTTTGACATGCATTTCCCACGGTATGCCTGTAGACGAGACATGCTAGATTTGAGTGTCGGTATGTAGGGCCGGGGGGGTGTAGTGAATGAGTGAAACCCAGAAGCCAACAGAATTTCCTCTGTGGTTGCATTATGGATCCTCTAGAGGAGAGTGGGAGGGGTTGTGTGTGTGTGTGTCTGCGCTGCTCTGCTCTGCTCTCCCCCTTAATCAGCTGAAACGCACAGCAGCCCAAGCCTGGAGCCCCCAGAGGCACGTGGGGAGTCAGCCATTTACCCAAGGTTTCTTTAAATGCCTCCTTTTCATGCAGATTAAGGGAGGCCATAACAGGGTTGCGTAACAACAGCTCTGTATAGAGAATATAAATTCTGCATGCATGACTGTCTCTCTCTCACACACACTTTTTAAAATATATATAGGTCTGAGGTTGGAGATCACAATTTGTTAGTTGTGTGGTCCGTACACGCTGTGCAATGAGTAACCTTAATTATTTCCTCTCTTCTCCCTCCTAATCTCTCTACTCCACATATGCTCATAAACAATACATACACACACACACACACCCCTTTTCCCCCTACACACCCCTATCTCTCACCCACTCTAGTCAAGGACTTGGTGCACTGGCGAGACCCCAAGAAGTCTGGCGTGGTGTTCGGCCTGTCCCTGCTGACACTCCTGTCCCTGGCGGCGTTCAGCGTCATCAGCGTGGTCTCCTACCTGCTCCTTGCCCTGCTCTGTGTCACCATCTCCTTCCGCATCTACAAGGCTGTCGTCCAGGCCGTGCAGAAGTCCCACGACGGACACCCCTTCAAGTAAAGCAGCATACTTCATAGGGAACCTTGTGACGCTTAACTACCAACTCTTGTATTGGTTTGGTTGTTAGAACATGAAAAAGACAGTAGTGGTGGTAGTAGGTTGCTTGATAGGACACACACAGCTGTGGTTCGCAAAATGTCTACCAGACTAGCCTAAGAAGGGCCAGGAATTTAACTCTCCACATGACCAGGAGAAATGCTATGCCCCATTTTATAAGTTATTGCCGTTTTTAGTATGATGAATATACATCTTCATCGTAGTAATTTCCCATTGGCGACCAAAAATACTATCTGCTGAAAACCCTCCAAATGGGGGAAAAAAATATAGATGCAAAGCTCCAGCAGCATATTTGTGCTTGTTGTCATAACCTTTGCCTGAGTTGATCATTTTATACTGGAGAGGAGGGCTTATTTCAGTTGAGCATCAGAGCCCAGCCGTACAGACTGATGACTAATACAATGGCTGCGTTCCAGGCTGCCTACATAGCACTCGTCTCAGATGAAGTCATTTGGATGGGGTTCCTTCAACGTTGAACACTACCTCGGCATTTGCAGAGTTCTGATTAACGTGAACGGGGCCTAATAATCATTATTATGCCTGAAAACAGTTGTTGTAATAGGGAAAAAAGACAAACTAGCAATCATGTGAAATTTAAAGCGGCTTGGTTGGTTTAGCGATCTAATTAGCGCTTAGCACATTAGCCTTAATTACCAAATTAAACCATGAAATGTGTTTTTTTTTAGTGATTAGCTCATAGCGGGTTAGCCTGAAATGGTCCAATGACAGCAATTTGTTAGACTAGCATTTAGCAGCTTAGTCTGAGTTCACAGCTTAATCTACCATGCTGTGGTTGGTTCTCCTCAGAGCTCTGATGGAGAAGGATGTCAGCGTTCCCCCTGAGACCTTCCGCAAGCACGTGGACGCCAGTCTGACCCACATCAACCGACTCCTAAAACAGCTGCGCAAACTCTTCCTAGTCGAGGACCTCATCGACTCCCTGAAGGTGAGTTTAGGGGTCTGTCCTTCTGCCTGCCTTTCAGTCAGTTTGTCATCCCCCCCCCTTCGGGTATCTGACCCTCGGTTCATGATTGATAGTGTTAGCAGTGACTCCTTCCATAGTAGCCCTTGTGTGTTTTTGTGCATTGTCTTGCATCTTACCTCGTTTAGGGTCTTGTGCTTACACATCCTTGTGTGTGTAAATATGTACGGGACCCTAAACATGGTATCAAGCTTGACAGTCCCAAACTGACTGACGCCTTCTCATATTCCTAGGTCTCGTCCCCCTTTAACTCTCTTCTCCTGGCGTACAATCTTTTTATAACTCGCACACTCTGAACACTTCCTGCTGTATGTGTCTTTTAATAAACCTCTAGCAACTCAACCCTATTGTATCCTGCAGTGTTAGTGTGACAGGCATCTATAGTCGAGTTGTTCATGTGACTATGGGAGAGCTCCATGTTATGGCTGTGTGCATCAATCACACAGTGTAGGTGCTAAATAAGGCCTGAGTTAGTACTGCAGCCATCAGATGGCAGCAAGCTAGTGGACCTAGAACTCAGCTCATGGTTAGCTATGGAGGGGGGAGGGGCAACTTCCAGTGTGCCAGCTCATTAGAGACCCAACCTATCAGACCAAGACGACCGTCGCTGGTCCATTCCACCGCCGCTATGGCAGAGATGACGCTCCTCCCAGTTTATTAAATCAACCTTCAAACCCTCTCCCTAGCTGGAGGTAGAAGCTGTTCTTAACCTTAGATATAGGATCAGATTACCATACCTACATAACCTAACCTTAGATATAGGAGCAGATTACCATACCTACATAACCTAACCTTAGATATAGGATCAGATTACCATACCTATACAACCTAACCTTAGATATAGGATCAGATTACCATACCTACATAACCTAACCTTAGATATAGGATCAGATTACCATACCTACATAACCTAACCTTAGCCAACATGGGGATTAGAAAGATATTTGACCCAACAACAGTTTGTTTGGGGCAAATTCTCCCTAGTCATTCATACATATTGCATGTCATGGTGATGAACCGTGGATGTATTCCGTAGGGGTTGGGACTTTAGAGAAGGTTCACCTAGAAATGTCATGCTATTCTACATGACAGAACCATGCCTGTTCTACATTTTCTGTCTGCAAGGTTTGAACTACTTAACCCCTCTTGAACAGGCCACAGGCAACCTGTGTTCTAACCAATGATTAAATGACCTCATTGGCTGTAACCCGGCTTGTTTTCCTCCCAGCTGGCTGTTGTGATGTGGCTGCTGACCTACGTAGGAGCTGTTTTCAACGGCATCACCATCCTCATCCTGGGTAAGAGGCTATTGCAGCACTGCATGGTGGTTGTGTGTATGTGTTGTGTGCATCGTTAAACACTTTGAAATATAATAGATATCTTTGGCGTTTGAGAAGTTTTTCCATGTCGGCTGGTTTGAAAAGGCATGATATCTATGAGAATGAAAGGGGGCTGTCTATTTTACTTAGTGACCTATATTTCCATCTGACCTGGTCTACGGCCAACACACGTATTTAATAATCTGGAAATGTTTATGGATGTGGGGCACACAGCTTGTTCTCGTTGATGCTGGAGAAATGCATAGCGGGAGTTCAAACATTCCTTTGATGTTTTGTAGAATTGGCGGTTTGCATGTCACACCTGTTCAGGGCTTTGCCAACCTGTGAAAGACCTTGTAAGGCTAATTTACTACACACTCAAATTATTTTTTTTACAGATAATTTCTCATTTTTTGTCTTCTGATGTGTTTTAAGGATTGTTGTATATTTAAAACATCCAATTTAATTCTATACTGAACAGAAATATAAACGCAACCATTTCTAAGATTTTACTGAGTTATAGTTCATATAAGGAAATCGGTCAATAGTCCTGAACGATTTTATTTCTAATCTATGGATACCTTAACAAACAAATGTAGAGCGTGGATCAGGAAACCAGTATCTGGTGTGACCACCATCTGCCTCCTGTAGTGTGACACATGACTTTCCCTTAGAGCAGATCAGGCTGTTGATTGTGGAATGTTGTCCTACTCCTCTTCAATGACTGTTCGAAGTTGTTGGATATCGGCGGGAGCTGGAACACGCTGTCGCTCAAGAGCATCCCAAACATGCTCAATGGGTGACATGTCCGAGTATGCATTATTAGGCCGTGCATTTATCATGCTGAAACATGAGGTGATGGCGGCCGATGAAAGACAACAATGGACCTCAAGGATCTCTGCATTCAAATTGCCAGCAATAAAATACAATTGTGTTTGTTGTCTGTAGCTTGTGCCAGCCAATACCATAACCCCACCACCACCACCATGGGGCACTCTGTTCGCTCTCCCACACAATGCCATACACCTGGTCTGCGGTTGTGAGGCTGGTTGAATGTACTGCCAAATTCTCTAAAACGACGTTGGAGGCGGCTTATGGTTGAGAAAATAACATTCTAATCTCGGGTAACAGCTTTGGTGGACATTCCTGCAGTCAGCATGCCAATTGCACGCTCGCTCAAAACTCTGGCATTGTGTTGTGACAACTGCACGTTTTAGTGGCCTTTTATTGTCCCCAGCACAAGGTGCACCTGTGTAATGATTATGCTGTTTAATCGTCTTCTTGATCGTCTTCTTGGATTATCATGGCAGAGGAGAAATTGGCACTAACGGATGTAAATTTGCGAGAAACTACTTTTTTTTTTGTGCGTATGGAAAATGTCTGGGTTATTTTATTTCCTGTTGCATTTTAATATTGTTTTTAAATATTGTGTGTGTAAAAATAGTGTGAATTTCAGTGAAAAAAATGCAAAACCTTGAAAAATAAAACAGAATTTGGGCCCTAATAAATACGGCTAAAATAGAATGGGTACATTTTCATGAAGAACATGTTTCCACTTCAGCTGTCTAAAAATATGTGTGTGGTAGTGGGAGATGTAGACTTTAAGTTAATGTAGGTCTGATTTACTTTAGTTGACTGCTATATATTTTAGAACATCAATTATGAAAAAGGGTATATTTATGCCTCCGAAAAATGCTTAACTCCAATGTATTGGATTTAGCCGTACCCTGACACAAATGATTATACTGTTGCTATCCTGAGAAACTTGTTGTGTATGTAATGACTTATACAGTGCATTTGGAAAGTTCTCAGACCACTTAACTTTTTTTCCACATTTTGTTACATTACAGCCTTATTCTAAAATGGATTACATTGTTTTCCTCATTAATCCACACACAATACCCCATAATGAAAAAGTGAAAACAGGTTTTTCAAAATTGTTGGACATTTATATAATTGTCACTCTGACAGAGTTCCCTCGTGGAGATGGTCGTCCTTCTGGAAGGTTCTCCCATCTCTGCAGTACTCCACCAATCAGGCCTTTATGGTAGAGTGGCCAGACGCAAGCCACTACTCTGTAAAAGGCACATGACAGCCCGCTTGGAGTTTTGCCCAAAGGACTCTCGGACCATGAAACAGGATTCTCTGTTCTGATGAAACTAAGATTGAACTCATTGGCCTGAATGTCAAGCGTCACGTCTGGAGGAAACCTAGCACCATCCAGTGAAGTGAAGCATGGTGGTGGCAGCATCATGCTGTGGGGATGTTTTTCAGCAGCAGGGACTGGGAGACTAGTCAGGATCGAGGCAAAGATAAACAGAGCAAAGTACAGAGATTCTTGATGAAAACCTGCTCCAGAGCACTCAGGACCTCAGACAGGTGTGACGGTTCACCTTCCAATAGGCAACGGCCCTAAGCACACAGCTTAGACAATGCAGGAGTCGCATCGGGACAAGTCTCTGAATGTCCTTGAGTGGCCCAGCCAGAGCCCGGACTTGAACCTGCTTCAACGTTTCAGGAGAGACCTGAAAATAGCTGTGCTGCGACGCTCCCCATACAACCTGACAGAGCTTGAGAGGATCTGCAGAGAAGAATGGGAGAAACTCTCCAAATACAGGTGTGCCAAGCTTGTAGCGTCATACCCAAGAAGACTCAATGTTGTAATTGCTACCAAATATGCTTCAACCAAAGGGTCTGAAATACTTATGTACAGTTGAAGTCGGAAGTTTACATACACTTGGTTGGAGTCAATATAACTAGTTTTTCAACCACTCCACAATAGTTTAAGTCGGTTAGGACATCTACTTTCTGAATGACACAAGTAATTTTTCCAACAATTGTTTACAGACAGATTATTTCACTGTATCACAATTCCAGTGAGTCAGAAGTTTACATACACTAAGTTGACTGTGCCTTTAAACAGCTTGGAAAATTCCAGAAAATTATGTCATGGCTTTAGAAGCTTCCAGTGGGCTAATTGACATAATTTTAGTGAATTGAAGGTGTACCTGTGGATGTATTCCAAAGCCTACCTTCAAACCCGGGGCCTCTTTGCTTGATATCATAGGAAAATCAAAAGAAATCAGCCAAGACCTCTGAAAAAAAATTGTAGACCTCCACAAGTCTGGTTCATCCTTGGGAGCAATTTCCAAATGCCTGAGAAGGTTCCACGTTCATCTGTACAAGCAATAGTACGCAAGTATAAACACCATGGGACCACGCAGCCGTCATACTGCTCAGGAAGGAGATGCATTCTGTCTCCTAGAGACAAACATATGTTGGTGCAAAAAGTGCAAATCAATCCCAGAACAACAGCAAAGGACATTGTGAAGATGCTGGAAGAAACAGTACAAAAGTATCTATATCCACAGTAAAACTAGTCCTATATTGACATAACCTGAAAGGCTGCTCAGCAAGGAATCCCCGGGACCACCCATACGTAGAATGTATGCACACATGACTGTAAGTCGCTTTGGATAAAAGCGTCTGCTAAATGGCATTTATTATTATTATTATAAGAAGCCACTGCTCCAAAACCGCCATCCCAACTGTGAAGCACGGGGGTGGCAGCATCATGTTGTGGGGGTTCTTTGCTGCAGGAGGGACTGGTGCACTTCACAAAATAGATGGCATCATGGAGGGGGAATGGTATGTGGAAATATTGAAGCAACATCTCAAGACATCAGTCAGGAAGTTAAAGCTTGGTCGCAAATGGGTCTTCCAAATGGACAATGACCCCAAGCATACTTCCAAAGTTGTGGCAAAATGGCTTAAGGACAACAAAGTCAAGGTATTGGAGTGGCCATCACAAAGCCCTGACCTCAATCCTATAGAAAATGTGTGGGAAGAACTGAAAAAAGCGTGTGCAAGCAAGGAGGCCTACAAACCTGACTCGGTTACACCAGCTTTGTCAGTAGGAATGGGCCAAAATTCACCCAACGTATTGTGGAAGGCTACCCAAAACATTTGACCCAAGTTAAACAATTTATAGGAAATGCTACCAAACACTAATTGAGTGTATATAAACTTCTGACCCACTGTGTTGAAAGAAATAAATAAAAGCTGAAATAAATCATTCTCTACTATTATTCTGACATTTCACATTCTTAAAATAAAGTGGTGATCCTAACTGACCAAAGACAGGGAATGTTTACTAGGATTAAATGTCAGGAATTGTGAAACTGGGTAAGGTGTATGTAAACTTCCGACTTCAACTGTAAGTGTGATATTTAATCCATTTTCGAATAAGGCTAACGTAACAAAGTGGAGAAGGGTTCTATTGAGGGTTCTGAATACTTTCCACCTGCACGATCTGTGTAACTGCTAAATGCACAAACACTGCATGTTAATGTATGACAACTTTCATTGTCGGACCCCAGTATGACTAGCTGTCGCCATTGGTGTCGGCTATTGGGGATCCTAAAAAAATAAAATTAAAATCGGGGCCACGTTAGAATTCCCAGCAAGTGGCACGGTGCATAGGGTGTTTTTCTTTTTACGCCAGCGACCCGGGCTCTATTCCCTGCCTCCGCCGTTGGCTACAATAACAAAAGGCTAAAAGCTCTCGGTGAGGTCGCTAGGTATAGTACTAAGGTTGTTTAGTATCCTATGTTTCATGCATGTTTAAACCAACTGGGGCAACTGGACACACTGTAAATGGGGTCAAAGGTCATAGAATGTGCTAGAATTAATGTATCTAAACATTTTCCATTTTAACAAAATGTTATAAATGTTTTGTTTTTTGAAAGGTTAGTTCAGTCTCAATGGACCAATTAAGACCAAGTCCACACAATTTTTGACACTGCAATTCCGTTACTAAAATGCTTAGCATTGTGGTAAACTGAACAGCATTGCTTAGAATAGAAGCACTAGACAATTGCAGTGAGACAAGAACTCCCTGTGGGTCTTGTAAGCATGTCACGCTCATTAAGTCCAGCGACACATGACCTTTTCCTAGACAAAATGGATGATACGGTCTGAGGTCACTGGCGGCAAAGACTGTGGCTTCATACGATTTGGCTCATTTGATCAGCACTACCCAATGGCCTGCTGCTTTTTCAAACGACACCGAACTCATTTAATGGCATCTGACACATCCCAGTTTCCTGGGTGGTAAAAGCCTAATTGGTTGTTTTTGTCAGGGGATGTCTTACAGGTAAAATGGTTTTCACTGTCTACATCCCTGAAAGCAACATTAATATTATTGTGATAGACTAACTTTTTTATAAAGGCCTGTGTGCCTTTAGAGGTCAGCTGCTGGTTGTTTCCTGTGTTATTCCACGGTCATTTCAATATTCTTTTTTTTTTTGCTCTCCTCCAGCTGACATCCTCCTCTTTGCCGTACCCCCCTTCTATGAGAAGAACAAGGTGAGTCTGACCCTTTACCTTTTTGTCTTGTGACATCATAGAAGTAGAACTTTTTTAAATGATTCCATTCCTTAGAGCTAGGTAGACTGGAGTCATGCTGGTGAAACAATGTAACTTGAGCTAGACCTATACATGGTTCTGGATTGTCCCATGAGCATTGATGACAATTATGACTGCATCATCCTTTGGCAGGCACCAACTAGTTCCACTGGGTGTGACCTCACCGAATGACCAGCCTCTTTATGAGTCGTTGGGGGCTGTTTGTGTCCTTATCAGCGTTATAGCACAAGGCTGATTTGACATGCAAAGTCCGTTTTACTGTCAGTGACAAGATGGCTTTCAGTGTCCGCTTAAATAAAGTTATTCCCTTAATGAGCCTGTATTTACATGAATGAGGCCTATATTTTTCGTGGTTGTCGACATGCCAACACAGACCGAAGTTGACACTAAAACTGCACTCAATTAGTTGTATTCCACCATATGCAAACAGGAAAACGCTCATCCAGAGACTGCACTCCTAGTGCCCGGGGACTTAAATGCAGGGAAACTTTAATCAGTTTTACCTTATTTCTATCAGCATGTTAAATGTGCAACCAGGGGGCCAAAAAATTCTAGACCCCCTGTACTCCACACAGAGATGCGTACAAAGCTCTCCCTCACCCTCCGTTTGACAAATCTGACCATAACTCTATCCTCCTGATAGCTGCTTACAAGCAAATATTAAAGCAGGAAACACCGGTGACTTGGTCTATATCATTTTAAAAAAGTGATCAGATGCTAAATTTCAGGACTGTTTTGCTAGCACAGACTGGAATATGTTCTGGGATTCTTCCGATGGCATTGAAGAGTACACCACATCAGTCACTGGCTTTATCAATAAGTGCATCGAGGACGTTGTCCCAACATTGACTGTATGTACATAACCCAACCAGCAGCCATGGATTACAGGCAACATTTGCACTGAGCTAAAGGCTAGAGCTGCCACTTTCAAGGAGCGGGACTCGAACCCAGACGCTTCCAAGAAATCTCGTTATGCCCTCTGACGAACCATCAAACAGGCAAAGCGTCAATACAGGACTAAGATCGAATCGTACTACACCGGCTCCGACGCTCGTCAGATTTGGAAGGGATTGCAAACTATTACAGACTACAAAGAGAAGCACAGGCGAGAGCTGCCCAGTGACACGAGCTAAATAGCTTCTATGCTCGCTTCAAGGCAAATAACACTGAAACATGCATGAGCGCATCAGCTGTTCCGGACGACTGTGATCAAATCTAATTTATTTATATAGTCCTTCGTACATCAGCTGATATCTCAAAGTGCTGTACAGAAACCCAGCCTACAGAAACCCAGCCTAAAACTGCAAGCAATGCAGGTGTAGAAGCACGGTGGCTAGGAAAAACTCCCTAGAAAGGAAGAAACCTAGAGAGGAACCAGGATATGTGGGGTGGCCAGTCCTCTTCTGGCTGTGCCGGGTGGAGATTATAACAGAACATGGACAAGATGTTCATAAATGACCAGCATGGTCAAATAATAATCACAGGGAGAACAGTTGAAACTGGAGCAGCAGCACAGCCAGGTGATCACGCTCTCTGCATCCGATGTGAGTAAGGCCTTCAAACAGGGAAACATTCACAAGGCCACTGGGCCAGACGGATTACCAGGATTTGTACTCTGAGCATGCGCTGACCAACTAGCAAGTGTCTTCACTGACATTTTCAACCTCTCCTGGTCCGAATCTGTAATGCCTACATATTTTAAGTAGACCACCATAGTCCCTGTGCCCAAGAACAGTTAAGGTAACCTGCCTAAAATGCTGTGAAAGGCTGGTCATGGCTCACATCCACACCATTATCCCAGAAACCCTAGACTCATTCCAATTTGCTTACCACCCCAACAGCTCCTCAAATGATGCAATGTCTATTACACTCCACACTGCCCTTTCACACCTGGACAAAGGAAACACCTATGTGAGAATGCAATTAATTGACTACAGCTCAGTGTTCAGCACCATAGTGCCCTCAAAGCTAATCACTAAGCTAAGGACCCTGGGACTAAACACCTCCCTCTGCAACTGGATCCTGGACTTCCTGACGAGCCGCCCTCTGGTAGTGAGGGTCGGTAACGGCACATCTGCCATGCTGATCCTCAACACTTGGGCCCCTCGGGTGCGTGATCAGTCCCCTCCTATACTCCCTTCGTACTCATGACTGCACGGCCAGGCACGATCCAACAGTCATTTAGTTTGCTGACGACACAACAGTGGTAGGCCTCATATCCGACAACGACGGACAGCCTATAGGGAGGAGGTCAGAGACTTGTCAGTGTGGTGCCAGGACAACAACCTCTGACTCAACGTGATCAAGACAAATGAGATTGTGGACGACAGGAAAAGGAGGACCGAGCATGCCTCCATTTTCACCGGGGCTGATGTGGAGCAGGTTGAGCGCTTCAAGTTCCTTGATGCCCACATCACCAATAAACTAACATGGTCCAAGCATGGGGATTTTCTTAACAGCATTGTTGGTTAATACCTGTTGTAGTCGGCGCATGTGACAAAACATTTAAGGACAGCATTTTACTCTTCTAAACGCATAGTGTGCAAAGTAACCATACCATTACTTACGGTATTACGGTTGTTATCTGACTAGATGTGTTTTTAGCTCTTGACTTCTAATTACGCAATAAGACACAAGGTGTCGTGTCTTTGGCATCATTAAACTGAAGATTAATCTTTATTAAATGACTGTAATTATTACGCGATTAACCTGATTAATCATTTAACTATAACTAGGAAGTCGGGGTATCAAAGAAAATATTCAGATTACAAAGTTAGAATTTTCCTAATATAATCAGATATTTTCATATCTGATCAATAGTCTTCTGATTAATGAATTCTTTACCTCACGTTAGTCTCATTCCAAACGCCGTAAATTGTTGGTTATCTGCACTAACCCAGTCTTCACTATGAGTCATCCATACATCAATTGTTTTCAATCATTTTATTTATTAACTAACCTAACAATCACAGTGCACACACACACAAACAAACAAACAAACAAACAAACAAAGTAAATATGGTTACAAGAAATAATAGGGGAATGTGCCCTAGTGGGCTAAACCGGCATGGCAGCTTGTTAGACAAAAGGGGAGTGGGGGTCAGATGAGAAGTCACTACAGAGTTGATAATTATAACAATTGAAATGCTAATGCTTTGCACATGAACGCTCACTCATTCGGGAAGAATTGCAATCGATATATATATTTACGCTCAGTGTGTCGTCGGGCCTCTGAAAAGTTTGTTTCTGTTGGAGAGTCTGTCCGTCCTCTCTTTCTCAGAATGGGTAGTTCAGAGTGACATTCATTCATGTCGTTATAGAATAGATGTTTCCGCGGTTGGCTGTCTTGGCGTTCAATGATAACGAATTCCTAGCTGCAGACTAGTAATTAATATCAGACTTGTTCTTATTCTGTCGGTATCGATTGTCTTGAGTTTAACCACGTGGGATGGTTAAAAGATTCAGCATTCTGGTCTGCAACCTTTGTCCTCTCGTAATTGAGAGCAACATGGTCTGTTGAGAAATTATCAAAGTGGGGGTTTAATTCGGGAGAGGAGAAAAGGGCCTGTCCCAGGATGCCCGGCCATAACTGTGCTCATGGGCGGTCCTCTGATTTAGTTAAACTCAAGGGAATTGGAGTTTCCTTAATTTAAACGGTACAAAATCACATTACACAATTTCAGAAACGGCATCATCCTGACTCATTCAACTTTTCAACAATTAGATGTAAGCCTCATATCTGAGGCTATTATATAAACAGCGTTATGGTAATGTGGCCGTATTGTCTCCCATGAGTTTCACAAAATTGTACTAAACGGACCAGTTTGCAGCTGGATTCTTCAACGATCTTGTATACCTTCTCCAGAACATAAATGTTGTTCGGACCTCAAGTTCTGTGAGGTGGAAGACATTACTTTGTTCTTTGAACATTCACTCTGTCTCTATACTGTGGCCATGAGGATATCATCTCCTCCAGGAATTTACGGCCTCTTTCTGACCACAGCAGCCTGGGTGTAGGGGATGGGGCTTGCTGTACCCAAAGAGGGCAACGTCATGAGGTGTGGTATATGGCCAATATACCACGGCTAAGGGCTGTTATGCAAGACGCAACGTGGAGTGTCTGCTTACTACAGCCCTGATCTGTGGTATATTGGCCATATACCACATACCTCCGAGGTGTCTTATTGCTATTATAAACTGGTTACCAATGTAATTAGAGCAGTATAAATACATGTTTTGTCATACCTGTGGTATACGGTCTGATATACCACGGCTGTCAGCCTATTAGCATTTTGGGCTCGAACCAGTTTATATTTTTTTTGCACAACAAGACATTGTTTTATAGATCAGGTCTGTTTTGAGTCTGACTGTAAATTACTATAAAACTCAGTTGCCTCCCTCTTGTTCTTCCCCAGACCCAGATTGATCACTACATAGAAATCGCACGTACTCAAGTTAACACCACAATGGCCAAGTAAGTAGTCCCAACCCAAGACTGTTTCAATGTACTCTTCTCTGTCAACAGGATGTCGGAGTTCAATCTACCTAAACTTAGTGTCAGTGCTGTCATGTGATCATTGGTATATTCTGATGGTTTTTATTTTGTCTCTCTTTTCTCTTCCAGGCTGCAAGAGAAACTCCCTGGAGCCATCAAGCGTACGAAAGCTGAATGATTGACCCTCATACATCTTAATCACCATCCTCATCACATTTATCCCATCTTAAACCCCTTTCCCTTTCCCTCCCTCTCCCTTCTCTTTCCCTACTGTCTCCCTCCCACCTACCATCTGCACTGAACCAGCTAGGTAGAAAAAACATCTAAAATGCTACTCAATATTCAATGTAAACCGCTCAGCTTAACTACAAGAATTTAGAAAAAGAATGGTGCCTACTGTGCCGGCAGGAAACGCGTCTCTAACGGGAGGAAGTGATGTAACGCTTCGGCATAAACACCTGTCTTTGATGCAGGGGTCAAGTGAACTAGACTGACCTGGTATTGTAGTGTAAAGTTGGGAGGGTGTAGGGAGTATCATTGACGAGTTAGGACCAGTGTTTGTTTCGCAAAAAGCAGATGTCTGTACTTTTTAACTATGCCTTTCACTGAACATAAGTAAAAAATAAATTCAAAAAAAGTTTTTAAAAAAAGAGCTAACTGATAAATAAACTTTTGGGTGTAATTTGTGGTTAGTCTTTTTCCTTCTCTCTGTGTGGCAGTTTGTATGGATAAACAAACAAAAAAGTTGTTTTGAACCTGGTACTGGGATTTCACTGTTACTGATTGGCCTGTTATGGAGTTGTTTTCTTCACCTTAGGCTTGTATGTATAACGTTTCTGCAATGCACTGAACTTCAAATCCCATGAGCAGGTTGAAATAAAAGGATTGGAACACTGAACCAGCTGTGATACTTTTGGTGTAGTTCACACCATTTTGATTTGTAGTCACATTTTACCAAATGCATCCAACAGGCTCTGTCTTTCTCTGCTGTGTGAAACAAGTTGGCGCTGCTTTTTAGAAAAGGGGAACTCTCAATTACAGCAGCCATAACTTTTTTTTATTTATTTTATTTTATTTTTTTAAATGTTCAAGTCATCAAATTCTCAAGTTCACCTGTTTTATTATAATTGTTAGTGATATGATTATTACTTATAGGATTGCTGCTGTAGACTCTTTTTAGCTCGGTAAAATGCTCCATAGTATCTTCATGGAGCTTCATAACTGCTTGACTTCTCCAGTGAGACCTCTTGGAAAACGGTTGGATATGGGTTCAAAGACTGTTCGCTTTTTGGAAGGTAGTTAGCAGTATAACCGCAACGAAACGATGGGTTCAAGAAGAGTGGTGGGTGTTGTAGTCACAGGAGGTTGGTGACATCTTAATTGGGGAGGACGGGCTTGTGGTAATGACTGGAGCGGAGTCAGTGGAATGGATTTAAATACATCAAGCACATGGTTTTCAGGTGTTTGAGGCCATTCCATTTGTGCCGTGCCATTTTCCTCTCAGCAGCCTCAAATGCAATGTGTTTTTTATTTGAATGCCATGATGTGAATGTCATTGCATAAAGCTGGAAACACATTTTCACACTTTATATATAGGCTGTATCATATAATTTGTTTTGTTCAGATAATTATTTGATTTCAAAAACTGGTCAACTATTTTAAGGCTACTGCTACATTTCTGTGATGGCAAAGTGTCTTCGAAAGGGATTTTAAAAGCAATTTGTAGATGGGGGGGGGGGAAAATATAATGGCCGGTTCTAGCTCCTACTGTGATTGGGCACAATGTCTATGAATATTAACAAACTTTAAGTTTGCGTGTCATTTTCAGAGCAATCCCTCTACATTTCGCACTAAAGCTAAACGACTACTGTTGTAACAACTTGAGCGTTCTCACATTGCCTCTCATCACTACTCAAATGTCTTAACTGCTGAACGTTACCCTGCAACATTGATGGAACACATCTCTTCATGCATGCGAACCAGTGTTTCATATTGGGCCCCAATGTTGTCAGTGGTCTCACTGCCTTACATAGTTGGAGCAGCAAAGCTTCTTGGTTTCCTTGTGCATGTGTGTATATCCAACTCCGTGACAGTTAATCCCAAGTCACTGGACACACTACTTGCTTCAATAGAGAAGTCCTACTCCAACCCTCCACTCATAAACTCACACTATTGGACTTTTGTTCTAGATGTTTTTTTTTCTCACTCCCACACATTCACCCACCCACAGTTGAACGTATCCAATGTCTGTAAACCACTGTCCTTGTGATGCTGGGCGACAGGAACCTTCAGTAGCCCTGATGAGGACCTCGCGATGAAAAGGTGTTCCAGACAGTCAGGATTTTCATGGGGCGCTTTGTCATTGAAGGAAGGCAATGCTACCTATGTTTTCAATAGATTATAATGCAGACTACCTTTAGTCTTGATTTAGTGCAAAATATGATAAATCTACATGCACATTTGAAAAAGTTTCCTTGACACATTGCCTTCCTATCTTATAAAAAATCACATTCTTGCAGGAGTGGGTTTTTTCAGGGGAGATTTTGAAGGAATTTCTTTCTCTTTGGCAGTCTTTGTTTTGCTTTTGACTGTATTGGTAACCAACATCTCAGATCTGATAGTTATCAATGACTAGTTCACATTCTGGAGCTTGAAAACATTGTGGTCCCTGTACTGATGTCAAAGTGAAATGAATAAAAAATGTCAAGGACAAGATTTGGGGTGATGTGTTTGTCCATCTGTGGTCTGCTCTACAACTTTGTGAAGAGTAAATATTTCAGTATGTCTGAACTGTTGGGATTAAATTGAGTCAAGATTTAAAATGATTAAAAAAAATAAGATTGGGTCCAGTTTGCACAGATGGAAGGTAATATGACAGGTTTTGATCAGAGGATTATACTGTAGCTATTTATTTTAGCCCTGCATGTTAAGAAACCTAAAGTAGTTCCTTATTTAATAGCCATGGTAAACCCAATCCGGTATTAATGCATGCATTCATTTATGGTTATCACCGAATGTGTCTACAAATGACCGTTGACTAGTCCAGTTTTACCAAAATGTTTTCTACATTCCCCAGATAACCAGTCAGACAATATTATTCAGATCCTTCTTTTTATTACAAGGCTCATTGAGGACAGAATGCATATCAACCTTTTGCCATGTACAGATTGAATACAGGGCGGATACTCGAGAAACAAGAAATCGAGGGAAGACAATGAAATCAGTCCCTTTAAAAAAAAGATAATTGCTTGTCCTCACCCAAGCTAACATAGTACCACCAAAGGGTATTTTTAACGTGCCCCCTATACACACACTGACACAAACATACATGTAAATCATTGCAATAGACAAGGTGTATTCTTATTCAATCACTTTGCCATATTTAAGTCCTATTTTTGTACATTTAAGTGCTGAGTCACAAAGCTTCTTACAACCTGATTCCGTGGCCGCTCCAAGCTCAGATGGAATTATTTCACCTCTCCTTGCCCATCCCCTGTATGCCAAAATGCCCACTGCGTCAACTAGGGCTGTGTCTGAAAACATCTGTCAAATCCTTGCTTTCTCCGTCCTTGTTTCCTCAACTCTCAAAGCACATTAGAGAAGATCGAAGCCCCCCCCCCCCCCGGACCTGCAATGCGCTTTGAGAGGAATTGAGGAAACAAGGACAGAGAATGCAAGGATTTGAAAGTCAGTAACGTTTTCACACAGCCGAAGTAAGCAACACAGGCAGCTTAGGTTAGAGGAAGTGATATTCAACACTGATGTCACTTCCTCTCCACATAACAACTGGACAAATGCTGCCATTTGGTTCTTTGAATGAGACAGTTAAGTCCATGGGTTGTAAACTGTTGTCATGGTAAGTGTAGTTTGTCGTTTGTTCCAGCTGTGCACTGGACAACTTAACTTCCATTGTTGTTGGAATCCGATAGGACCCTTTTTAACTACAGTTGACAGTTAAACAATTAAAATGAATGACAACCAATGTATGCGCTAATTTTGACAAGCTAACAAGCGAGCACAGATGGAAAAACAGACAATCCCTGAGTTGTTCTTTTTCCTGGTGGAGTCAGAGGTCATTTCAGAGGTGGTTAATTTGGTGATTTATTTCCTGATGCTGTTGCCATTTTTTTTTTTTAATGTAGTTAATCGTTGTTCATTGTTGCATAAACCTTGTAATATGTGAGTTACTGAAATGGAAGCCTTGCATGTGAAATCTTCTATAAATAAAGCTAGAATGCTCTCATAAACTAAGTGCTTCAGCTGTAGAAGGCAATCCCTCCACAGTCATGCATGACTTCAGAATTCCCATGCAAAATGACATTCACGTGGCATCGTTTCATTTTATCAGTGAAGTCGAAAAAATGGCCGTAATTACAAACATTTTTTGTAAAAACCACGTGTAAAAGTGCTTGTAAAAGTAAATCATAATTCAAATATTCAACACTATTTACATAGATTTTTGTGTGTGCAGCTTTGTTTTGCTAATAAGATCATCAGAAATAGCTGTGGGCCATTGTAACAATAGTGCTGTGACACTGGAGAAGACATGGAAGATGAGATCTTCTAATTCAAGAATGAGACAAATCTCTGGAGGACGCCTATTGTAAACAAGGAATTTCCTTTTTAAATAACGGGATGTAATTGAGTCACTAAAGATGATCACATCTTTAAGTGTTGTTCATTGTCTTTAGCAATTCACCTCTAACACCCTCTCATTCAATCACCTGCACATTCAAATCTAGGTTTAGTACATTTTTGGGACAGGAAGTGCTATATTGTATGCTCGCTGAAACAATCACCAACTGTGTCAGTCGCTGCACAACTCATGACAGACCTCTACCAAGCCTTGTTTCTAACTTCCTGAGAAAGAGAGACTTGGAAAGGAAGGAAAGTGGGGTGGATAGAGAACAACCATGCCTGGCGCCCCTCGTCCTAGCGGACAAAGAGGCCGGTAGTCGTCTGTCCGAGTGCTGTGTGTCCGTGGTCTTGTGAGGAGAAACAGTCATCCGAGTGGACGAAGTGCAGGGCAGTCTGGTTGTAGCTGAGCAGGGCCTGCTGTCTCTCGTCGGGGCCATACACCAGAGAATGAGGGTGAACCTGTTGAATGTGTCTCTTGATGGTGCTGACTTTGAGAGTGGCTAACGTTGCCCCGCACACCATACAGATCAACCCGTGTCTCCGGCAGTCATAGTCCATCAGAAACTCCATCCTCCAGCGCACCTGGTAGTTCCGCCGCTGGTCCTTGCCCGGGTAGTGGCCGTGGCGCCCCCGGAGTGGCAGGCATGGTGGTGACCCCCTCCTCCTTCTTTACGGCCTTGGTGGTGGCCATCTTGGTGGTCCGGTTGTTGTTGTTGTCGGCCATCTCTCTCGCCACAGGGAGAATGACAATGTCACTGGGGTCTACTTCTGTCAGAGAGGGAGGGGGGGGGGGGGGGGGGCAGTCAGTAAGAGGGCAGAAACCAATTGGTGAATCACTTAATATTTCCTCTTTCTCTGAAAGTAGCTACAGTCTGTCTTTTACATTGGTTGGAACTTAGAATATTTACCTTCTTTCATCTGCACGACAGGGTTGTCTTCCATGGGAGCCTCTTTGGTCCAGGCCTCGGCCATGGCATCCCTCTCCTCCCGGGCCAGGCTGGTGGTCTCAGGGTGGCATTCCTGGATGTGGCGGCGGAAGCTGCTCACCTTGGCCACGGGCAGGACCTGGGAGCACACCATGCAGAAGGTGCCACGACCCTGGGGTCCGTAGGCCACCATGTAGTCCAGGCGCAGCCGCCAGGGGAAGCCCCCACGGAGACGCCTCTTCCTGGGTTGGTGGAGAGGGAGAGGGGGTATGGGAGAGGTCATCTCTGGAGCTCCACCAACGCCAACACCCACGTCCTGTATCTCAGATAACGCCTCATCGTTGTCCTCTGCATACGTGTCTGAGCCGATCTGAATGGTCTCCAGGTCTTCAGAGAAGTCCACCCCAGCATCTCTCTCGTCTTTGGTGTTGGGCTCAGATTTGATGAAGTCGTTTAGAGGGTCGGATTCTGATATGGAGGGATGGGGTGGGGTTGAGGAATGAGAGTTTAGTAAGGGATATAAACACTGAGAATACAAAACATTAAGAACACTTGCTCTTTCCATGACATTGACTGACCAGGTGAATCCAGGTGAAAGCTATGATCCCCTACTAATGTCACTTGTTAAATCCACTTCAATCAGTGTAGATAAAGGGAGGAGACAGGTTAAAGAAGGATGTTTAAGCCTTGACACAGTTGAGACATGGATGGTGTATGTGTGCCATTCAGAGGGTGAATGGGCAAGACAAAATATTTAGGTGGTTTTGAACAAGGTATGGTAGTAGGTGCCAGGTGCACCGGTTTGTGTCCAGAACTGCAACGCTGCTGGGTTTTTCATGCTCAACAGTTTCCTGTGTATCAATAATGCTCCACTGCCCAAAGGACATCCAGCCAATTTGACACAACTGTGGGAAGTATTGGAGTCAACATGGGCCAGCATCCCCGTGGAACACTTTCAACACCTTGTAGAGTCCCTGCCCCGATGAATTGAGGCTGTTCTGAGGGCAACTCAATATTTATTTTACCTTTATTTAAACTAGGCAAGTCAGTTAAGAACAAATTCTTATTTCCAATGACGGCCTAGGAACAGCAAGTTAACTGCCTTTTTCATGGGCAGGATGGCAGATTTTTACCTTGTCAGCTCGGGGATTCGATCTTGCAACTTTTCGGTTACAAGTCCAACTCTTTAACCACGAGGCTACCTGCCGCTCCATATGAGGAAGAGGTTCCTAATGTTTGGTATGCTCAGTGTATATTCAAGGATATAAATGGCTATTAATCAGCGTATCAATTGTTATCAGAACAAAAGCCATTTTAGATCAGTGCTGCAGAACAAATCTATGTAACTGGTTAACCTTTGTACACAGAGACATACAAATGTAACAAAAATAAAATCAGTCCTACTCACTTCAAAACACACACATACAGAAGCTGATAAAACGTCCTAAAGCCACAGTGACTGAAATGAAAAGGCTGCAATGCTAGCTCACCATTAAAAACACATTTTATTCAAGCAACTATTAAAAGCTTGTTGTTTCGGCCTTCATCAATGCCCTTAATCATAACAATGACAAAGAGGAAGCCACAGCTCCCTTCCCGGTCCTGTTACCACCCCCACGTCCTATCTCCCTCAGTCTCACCATGTGTCTGGGCCCAAGTCTGCAGGATGCAGTGCTTCTCCTCCGAGCTGTAGACCAGCGACTGGGGGTGGATGTCAAGCACGTGGCTCTTGATGTGGTCCAGGTGGAGCGAGGGCAGTGGGCGGCCGCACACCATGCACACCAGCCTGCCCTCCTCCGCCTGGTACTCCATGAGGAACTCCTGTCGGAACCAGGCGTGGAGCGAGTCGTTCAGGTAGCGCTCCAGGGTCTTGGCAGAGGGCCCGGGGAGGTCTTCCTGCTGGAGGGGGACTGAGGGAGGGGGTGATGGGGTCGGAGACCGGGGCTGGAGTTTGGGGGACACCATACCACCAGGTTTTCCTATGAGAGGTAAAGTGGAGAGGGGATATGCAGTTTAAATGTTAACGTAAATCAAAAAATATAGTTTGACAATCACATAAAAATGTAATACATAACCATCTGTAAAAAGACAATTCAGGTTAAGATCATTGGTACAAGCGCAGCCTTTGTTCTTACGACCACATAAAGCCACTGCACAATGACATCACCCTCTTACACGACTGTAAAAGTGGATCTTGGCCGTATGAGCATGACTGTACAACATAAACAGACGTGCTCATACTGCCACCAAGTACAAGATCCTGAAACTCTTATCATCAAACTAGGCCATGACATTTTATTCCATCCCAGTTTCCAGAAACCCCCACCCACCAGTGGAGTGGCGAGCACAGTCCAGCAGCTCCTCCTCCTGTCCCTGGGAGATGGCGGCCACCCCTCCGGCCGGACAGTACAGCCTCTGGCCCCCCTCCAGACTCAGGTGGCTCTCCCAGCCCGAGCGGATCACCTCCTTGTCGGCCGCGCTCCACAGCAGAGAGTCCGGGTGCTTCTGTCTAATATGCCTCTTGATGGTACTGAGTTTGAGCGTGGCCAGCGAGCTCCCACACACCATGCAGATCATGCCGTGGCGACGGGGGTCAAAGTCCATCAGGAACTCGCTGCGCCAGTACTCGTGGTAATAGCGCCGATGATCCCTGCCCGGGATGCGGCTGAGGCCGGGTCGGGAGGCGCATTGGACCTTCTCTTTGCATCCAGAGGGGCCCGGGATGGGAGAAAGGAGGAAGGGGGAGTCCGGACCCTCGGTGACACTCCAGTAGCTGGTGCCCGGGGACCAAAGGGGGGTCACCATCTCTTCCTTGTCATCTTCGCCCACCTGGCCATTGGTCAGACCGTCCTTCTCTAGGAAAGAGAGAGTGTGTGAGAGAAAGAGTTAAGAGATTCACATGCAATAGCTATAGGTTATTCCTAGTAATGAAGCAGTACATTTCAAAGCTCTATAGTATAATTCTATTTATAGTTCTCAGATGGCTCTATCACATACCCCGACATTACCAGATATATGTATTCCGTTAGAAATAAGCAGACACAATAATTGGGGATCATAATAAAATCGTTAATCTGTGGAAAAGATTCTATTTTCTCACGGAACCCCCGCCATCAGAAACCGGGCAGCGACTCCATTTAGATGAGTTAGCCGCCGCTAGTTTCCGCTGGGTGGCGACTGTGCATCACAGCAAGTAACCAGCATGGTATTTTGCCTTTGTTTATAGTGGAGCCACTGAGACAAGAGGGCCATGCTGCGAGATGGCATTGTCCGTCACACAGATTAACTGTGACAAAGGGTGGAGAGCAGACTAAGGGTCGAGTCTCCGTACTCTCGAAACAAAACATTACAATCTTTACCTCCGGAACAGTGTCCCAAGTCACTTTGCTCTTGCGTCGCTTCCTCCTCTCCGCTTATTATTAATGAGAGAGAATCTGCCTGCTCAGCACACGGAAGGACCACAGGCTCGCTCTCCCCGGTCTCTATCTCTTCCATTACTCTGCAACGTTACACTATTTACTAATGTTTTCAATTCGCTTTGATAGACCAGGTAGGAACTGTATTTTTAGAGAATCGTTCAGCACGCGTTTTGCAAGCGATCTAGACCACGAACGGACACATCGCTTTTTGGGTGCCCCTCGTCCCCCCACGCACTCAACCTGGAGCAAAGTTAACTTTTCATATATCGCCACGATATTTGGTCGGTTTTATATCCTTCTTCGGGTGTGAGCCTCTCCTGTCCATGATGAGCTATAGCGGCCTCTTGTTTGTATTTTAAGGCTCTGCTTGTCTTTAGGGTGGGGAGCCGAGCTTGGGGCCCCTGGGGCTCCTTAAGGGGCTCCTGGGTAAATTTAAAGAGACAGTAGCGGCATTCACGCAGCGACACGCACACCCAGGGGCCAGATGTGTGTAGGTTAAGTTTTACTGCAAAATTAATTGGACAAACATGTAACACTTTACCATGGTTTTGTTTTCTTTCTTAAAAGACAATGGGTGTCCATAGTCAGCCTACTTTTTCACTATTTATGAATAATTCTTCTGTACACTGACTTCTGCATAATCTCAGTGAACATCATTACAATGTATCTTGCGCTGTCATTACTTCGTGTTCATTATAGTGAACTATTGAGGTATTGAGAGAAATACTTCTATATTCCCATGTGCAAATATTTGCCAAAATGCTCAAATTCGCAACCATGGATAAATATAACACCGGTAGCAACATTGTCTATAATTTAAATATTTGGAAATGTTGCATCTGTCAAATTTTCTAGAACAGATATTAAATGACAAATTCTTTAATTGATTCTAATGTATTGATTGGTGCAGTTTTCCAACATGGTACGATTATATTACCAATAGTCTAGAATACAACTTTATTATAGGGTGGACATGTGTGGCATCTTGGAGACACAGTATATGGATAGAAACTGCTCAATTTCATTGACCATCTATAAACCAAATTTTGTCCCCTGTTGTGCTAGTACGGCTTTAAGAGGCTTGTGTCTGTCCACGCGACGCAGTTTACACACAAGCAGCAAGGTCCCACATCCTGGTACTTTTCAACGTTGTCAAGGAAGGCATCGATAGAGAGAAAGGCTGGCTCGAGGGAAGTAGCTGCAGTGTCCTGACAATATATCTGTCCAAACGTTCACAAACTATCCCGGAAAGTTAGGTGTAACTACCAGGTAATGCAAATGCATGTTTTTTCACACCTTTTCAACCATCCTACTCTTTCACCGCTAGCTTGGATTTACGCTTTTCTATTCATTTAGACAAGGAACACACGCAGACAGACGCCAGTCCGTGTGGACAGGGGAGGAGGAAGAGATTGTCCATTGTACGCTGGTAGAGACATAAATATCACCAAATGTGTCACATTTTCCGGGGGGTTTTCGTTTGAATTTGTGGCTCTGTTTTAGCACTCTTCGGCACACTGCATTTTGTATTGGTATGAGAATAAATAAAGAATGAAAAATGGCACACGACAGACATAATTTGTGATAGACGGAGGACTTGGTTTAAAGAGACAGTGCCATTTGTTCTCTTCCTGGTTGTTGTGCATGCTCTTTGATGCTGGCTGTCAGAGAGCGAACACAGCCTGCATTTGGATGCGTTGCAGGATTCATATGCCAAAAAATATTAAATTTGTATAGCCTAAATTAGGAAGCACAAATTATTTTATTAATTAGGCCTATATAAATCAGTTAAATAGGGTATGTACAAGTTATTTTATTAATTAGGCCTATATAAATCAGTTAAATAGGGTGTGCACAAGTTATTTTATTAATTAGGCCTATATAAATCAGTTAAATAGGGTGTGCACAAGTTATTTTATTAATTAGGCCTATATAAATCAGTTAAATAGGGTGTGCACAAGTTATTTCTCGTTGACTTTAATCAAATAAAGGACGCATCTAAGCCAACCAGAAATTGTGTTCATAAATGCCAATACTTGACAATGATATAAATATATAATTTACTCTTGAATATTTAGCTTTAATTTTGGGATGGACAAATGGGGTGCAACCATGTGGTTTGAAGAAGTATGTTTATAAATTTGGTTCTAAACTGGCAACAGTTAAAAACAACTTCAAGATGTGATATATGTCAGCTAACAATCACATTTCCCAAAAGATCTATTAGATTCGTATATTTGTCTCGCTAAGCGTGTTGTTTATTCTAATTTTCAGGACCATCCGTTGTCTGTTAATGTCAAGATGTGGCTGGTGAGAGATGGGAGACGGACATAACAAGACCTATAGGATGTTACTCAATAGCATACGACAATGTAGGCTAAAGGCTGACAGCATCCATATCAGGTGAACATTGGACGAAGGAGAGTGGGATGAGTGAAGATTCTGCAGCCAGCACAGTTTGGTGAAGAGCACGAGAGGTGACCAATCAGCAACTAGCATGCCAACCACCAAGGGAACTGGAGGGGCTGGCAGCCCACGGGGTCAGCGCTACCGTCCAGCCTCAGAGTTCGACGATGCCACACTTGCCCAAAAGAGAGAGTACTGGAAGACCAAGAAACGAGAGCAGAGGGCCAAGCTGTCAGAGGTCAAGAGGGAAAAAGATACAAACAGAGTGTGTAACTCCTTGGGCAGAAATGCAGTCCATAAGACTCTAACCTCTATGGTGTTGAATCCCAGTGCCTCTTGTTCAATGGCAGGGTCTGCCCCCACTTTGTTGAATAGCGATGGTTCCTACCAAACCAATGTCAGTGGTGCACCTGTAGTTTTATTAAAGGGAAAGGGTTCTGCTATCTCCTATCATCTGAACCATAGTGCTGAAGAAGAGGACCAAAACTCTTCCTCAGCAAACCAAAAGGAGAAATGGTTCCAGAGGATAAAACTTGACAAAGTCTTGCCTCCGTTCACAACGTCCAGTGGAGGTCCAGGAGAAGACGCGATGGTCTGCAAGATGGCGGTGAAAAGTTCCCCAACAGGAGGCACTGTGATCGGACCGGTTACCTCAGACAAACCCAACGGAGTGCTGCTCAACAGTGGCTCCTCCTTGCCTCTGGGAAGAGTGGCTGTGAGACCCTCGGGTTCTGCATCTCGCCAACCACAGGGCGGAATGACTGTTCTGAATGGCAGCTCTCCTGTAGTGTCAACACAGAAGCAACTGGCCAACCAGAGTGTATCAAGGCCTGATGCGTTAACTGAGACGCAAGTTACAGTGCGTGTTCAGCCTGGACCGCAAACTGCTAACATTACCTCAGGGTTGCCCATCGTGACCAATCAGCCTACCCCTGTCCTCATTCCCAAATCAGAGGGTAGGCCTATAGGGATGAAAGTAACACAACTAGGTGGGACAAAGCGTGCCCCGGTCACAGCCCAAGAAGTTAGTTGTATCAACGACACATCAGCTACACTGGAGATTGAGGAGGACAAAGCTACCAAGCGCAGAGAGAATTGGCGCATCAAGAAGCGAGAACAGAGAGCGAAGCAGGCGGTTAAAGTAACGAAGACTAGAGAGAGAATCACGAACATGGAGATAACATTGCAAAAAGCTGGAATGTTACCCAACGTGGTCATTGAACGTCCTCCGTCTGCTTTGAGTGGACAGGGCCATAGGCAGTGTATTAATAGAGTCAGGGTCCCGTTCATCTCAGCCGGACGCCTGCTGAAGAATGCCAGAGCAGTGGCTAGCGTTGTAGTCAAAAGGGAGTCTGAGGATTCAGTCCTGGCTAAGCTAACTGCAGTCAACGCTAATCAACAGACTGTTCAGGTAAAAGTAGAGAATCCGCAGGACGCTGAACCAACAATGCAGACTGGCATGGCATCGAATGTCATTGGTTTTAAACTAGAAGGGGAACCGAGCAGAAGGCTCCTTGGTCCAGGGCAGTTTATCAACACTAGCCAAGGTATGGTCCGTTGTAGGACTCCGAGACAGAGGTTCATTGACGCCCAAAGGAATTTCTTGGGTCAGAGAAACATGAGAAAGTCCCCCTGTCATGCTACAGCCTTCAAAACCTGCAACGCACTCCGAGAGGACCCAACGGAGACACCCGAGCAGAGGGTGGCCCGGAAGCGGGAATACTGGCGTGTCAAGAAGCGGGAACAGCGAGCTAAGCTGTCAGTGGAAGTCCGCGCTAAGATGAAGGAGAAGGATGCTCTGATGCGAAGAGTCAACCGGTACCAGAGCATATTGGAGGATATGAGGAAGGCGAGAGCGGCGGGCTGCAACACACTGCCACAACCAACAGGAAATGGGCCTACCCACACCAGCGCCTCAGAGACCATTGGAGGGTTCATCAAGGAGGACGGTACATTGACCAATACCATTCCCCAAATGTATCTCATTACAGAAGCAAAAGAGACAGGGGATGAAATTGGTGTCATTGGTGGAATGCCTGTTAATAATTCATTTACCAACCCTAACATACACCGCCAACACCAACTGCTTCACAAACCCACTGCTGATACATCTAGTAATGTGGTTCATCAAATACGGGTCAACCCACCACCTCTAATCCGTCCTGCTCAAGTTAATGTCTCCTGTGCTCCCATCGGCCTGTCAATCAGAAAGCCTCCCAAGTTAGTTTCAGGCAGCCCCCCGAAAAACCTCCCTAATCCACACACAGTCGTCCAGCCCCAGAGTCGTATCACCCTCACACACCCTCAAAACATTCAAAACACCTTTCCTGGTTTGCCTACAGCGATACCGAAGCCGGCTAGCTGGGTCATGCAGATGGCTGTCAAAGCTTCTACAGCATCAGCAGCGCTCAACTTGGACCCAAAGCTGACAGAGGAGGAAAAGATGGCTAAGAAGAGAGAGTACTGGAGGGTAAAGAAACGAGAGCAGAGGGCGGCCCGCGCCACCCGCCTAAGGCAAGGAGTTCAAGCTAGGGGAAAGACTGCCTCGCACAAGAGGCGGAACCAAAGGTTAGCACGATTAGCTGTCGCCATTCCCAATGTCAACAACACACTGACTATCATGCCTCTCTCAAACACCAGTGTGTCCACGTCTCCACAGCGAGACCAAATCAAACAAGAGAGAGGATCAACCTCAACAGTCGCTCCATGTCCTCTACTGGAACAACCCCTCTGTGTTGATATCAAACCATCCCGGTGTTCACCGCCACCACAGGCCGAGCCACCAGACCCAGCCTTGAGTGCTGACAGCCAGGCCACCACTCTCTTGGTGGTGGCTTCTATGAAGAAGCTGCTGGAGGAATCGCTCAGCACTGTGGCTGACTGGAAAACAGAACAGCCAGACTGTATTACAGAACAGCTGCCTTGTAAAAGTGATCCTCAGACATGTTCCTACAAGGATGCTTCCGTCCAGATGGAGGTCAAGCCAAATCTACCTCTGCTCACCCTGGAAGATGAGGAGAAGGTCTCCCTATCTGGTGACCTATCGTTGGAGGTCAAAGGATGGCAGGTGGACGCTGACGCCCTGCCATCCTGCCAGGTAACCATTTGTCCATTGAGTCCTCATCCTAAGGACTCTCCGCTGTCAAGTCCTTGCACTGAAAGTCTGTCTTTCCCAGCTCCCCCTCCCTCTGAACCCCCCTCTCACACTCTTGGTCCCACACGGCACACGGCAGCTTCCAGCGGACCGCCTCTCCCTCGCAGAGCCCAGAGGCTGCGTGCCAAAAAAGCAGGACACCACCACTGCTGCTCCCCAGAACCCCCGAAGCTACACCATCAGCCTCCACAACAACAACAACCACCTCATCAACAACATGAAAATCAACATCAACAACAACCACCTTATCAACAACCTCAAAATCAACTACAACTTCAGCAACATCAGCACGTCCAGGCGGTGACAGGCCAGAATGTGACTCTGGAGAAGAAGAGGGAGTACTGGAGGATGATGAAGAGGCAGCAGAGAGCTAGGACGGTCAGGCAGGGAGGAGGGGGGCTGAGACGGGGGGACTACGGCAGACGACTGGCCCTCAAAGCAGCACAGGTGGGTGGATGTCATTTGTAATCTTGATATTACATTTCATCACTGCAGATTTTGTCATTCACAATGGTAGCCCTATACCTATCATTTCAATCAAATTTGAGGCAGAAGTATGTTTTGGGGTTATGTCAATTGGAGTGTGGAACTGTTATAGTTTTCAAAGCATTGTAGGTGCTTACAGAATGTCTTGTGGTCAGGCCCACTGTCAAGTCCAACTGAAATACCATGAACCTATACTGAACAAAAATATAAATGCAACAATTTCATAGATTTTACTGAGTAAAATTCTTTATGCCCTTATCTATGGATTTCACATCACTGTGTATACAGATACGCATCTGTTGGTCACAGACAGCCTTTAAATAAAAAGTAGGGGCGTGGATCAGAAATCCAGTCAGTATCTGGTGTGACCACCATTCGCCTCAAGCAGTGCAACATCGCCTTTGCATAGAATTGATCAGGCTGCTGAATGTTGTACCACTCTTCAATGGCTGTGCAAAGTTGCTGGATATTGGCGGGAACTGGAACACGGTGTTATACACATTGATCCAGAGCATCCCACACATGCTCAATGGGTGACATGTCTGGTGAGTGTGCATGCCATGGAAGAACCGGGACATTTTTTGCTTCCAGGAATTTTGTACAGATCCTTGCTACATGGTGCCGTGCATTATCATGCTGAAACACGAGGTGATGGCGGGATGAATGGCATGACAATGGGCCTCCAAGATCTTGTCAAGGTATCTCTGGGCATTCAAATTGCCAACAATAAAATTTAATTGTATTCGTTGTCTGTAGCTTATGCCCGCCCATACCAAAACCTCACGCCACTCTGTTCACAACGTTGACATCAGCACACCGCTCATCCACACGACGTCATTCAGTTTAGATTGGCCTTTTACTGCCCCCAGTACAAGGTGCACCTGTGTAATGGTCATGGTGTTTAATCAGCTTCTTAATATGCCACACCTGTCAGGTGGATGGATTATTTTAGCAAGGATACATGTTAACTAACAGGGTTGTAAACTATTTTGTGCACAAAATTTGAGAAAAGCTTTTTGTGTGTACGAAACATTTCTGGGATTTTTTATTTCAGCTCATTAAACATGGGACCAACACTTTTGCATGCTGCGTTTTATATTTTTGTTCAGTCTAATTGAGGAAGAGGGGGATATATATGGGATATATATTCTGAGAACTGGACAAACCTAAACAAGTACATTTTTGTAAAGATCAGCAAATAGATCAAATAACCTTGGTTATTGTAAACATATTCATTGATTTGTGTTTCAGGTTTCGAATATCATTGTGAAGACACACACACAGAGACCAGTGCAGAGAAGCGGAAGTTTCGGTCTACACACAGCACCATTGCTCAAACTGCAGTCCTCCCCACTTCTCCAGCCTATATCTCCCCAGCCTATTTCTCCCCAGCCTATATCTCCCCCTACTTCTGGACCCAAGGCTAGCCTCAGCATGGTCACCAACATCCCGACACTTCTGGTTGGAGACCCCACCACCTCCAACATGGGACAGACATATGATACAACACAGCTCAACCCTCCTGTCAACTGTACCAGTATCTCCAATTCACCCATTGGTGACACAGGGTCCCCACAGACATCTCATAGCTTCAGTTCCGTGTCCCTCCCTTTTGGAGGTGGTGTCACTGTCCCTCCATTGAGTGAGGGGAAAAAAGACGGGCGTCTATTGGTGGAGAACCAACAGGAAGCGGCCCCAGGATCGAGCGCCGACTCGCCCCGCGTTCTAAAATGGAGACTGCGAGTGCAGGAAACCTCAGATACCGATACCTCACCCATCGCTACTCTCACACCTCCTCCCAACCCTTTGACTAGCATAAAACTCTTACCCATTCAGTCTCCCAGTCAAACATCCTCTTTCACCCCAACACAGACTCCTTTCAAATATCAAGGTGCTCAGATTTCTCAAAGTGGGAATGTACAAAATGTACGATTGCCGACATTGCAGGGGCCCACCAAAAGCCCTATCTACATAAGCCCAATGGGTCCGCCCAAGCCAGTGCCGGGGGAGTCGGAAGAGGAGACTCTGAGGAAGAAGAGGGAGTACTGGAGGGTGAGGAAGAAGGAGCAGAGAGCCAGGAAAGCAATGAGAGATGGGGAGATGACAGAGAAGAGGCCCTCGGTCAACTGGCAGCCCATCATCCCTAACACTCATCATCCTCAACAGCTGCTTGAGGAGATGGAGACACAGGTAACATTTTCAATGGTCAACATTTCAAAGAAAAGGCCATAGTCAGAATTGTATGTTTAACCATTGACTGAACCGTAACTTTGCTTAAATCATGCATTGATACCAAGGGATGAGGATTCAGCCTTCGGTAACTTTCATTCCTCTTGGTCAGTTCAATTTTTTTAGGGCTGACTGTAACTCTTTTTGGGTTTTTTTCTCAACCAAAGGAACAGGATCCTGACCGGAGGTTCAACACCTCCGAGGACTCTGAACTACTTCTGAGGTGAGAGACAAGTTTTCAGACTTCTCTCTGTTTCTGTTACCTCAATGTGTGTGTTGGTAGTAATCATAACTGATGTCCTTTTTTCCATAGTACTTCCACAGAGACAGACATGGGCTACTTTCCTGACTTTGGCCAAACTGAACCATTAGAAGGTAATACATTTGATACTTCTAGGTCTTTTAATCCTAAATCTAGCTATAGCTATGGGCCTTTCTTAGAGTAACCTTGTTGCCTTAGTAGAAAATGTGGCAAACTAGCCCAAATATTTATGCAAATATGTTGGACCCCTGGCTAGTAGAAAGTCATCATGGACTAGTAGAAATTGCAGTCTACTGGCCTGACTGACCAGTTCCCAAAATCCAAAAGTTCCATGTCTCACAATACCACTATCTTTCCTATAGACGAATCAGAGCTCCTTTTCCTACACGACGATCTTGGCGACAACTATGACGGTGCCATCTCGGATGTTGTATGGAGGAATCGCTACCTCATGGACTACGACCCGCTGAACCAGCTGCTGGTGTGCATGGTGTGCGGGGAGCTCCAGTACTCCCACAGCCTGGAGGGGGTGAGGGCCCACATCGACGAGGCCCACCCAGATACCCTGAGCCTGGAGTCCCCGGAGCACCTTCGCATCCTGGAGGCCTGGGACGAGCAGGTGTCCAGGAGAGAACGCTTCTTCACTAGCCAGCTGCAGCAGCACAGTGGGACGATTGGAGGTAATTAGGCTGTATTATATTAGAGGGCTCAGAGTTCTTCCTGTTCCTGGCGATGGGGAAATTTGGTATTGAGTATTTCTGTTATATCCAAGCACATTTTGTTTCAGGGGACAGTGCCAACCTCCCAGCAGAAGTAATGGTTGATACAGAGGACTCGTCATACCCGACAAACAGCAAAAGCTCCAGAACGATTAAAAGACTCTGAGGGCTAAGGTGAGCATTTGAGCCTTCATAACTGTACAGACACCATCCATGTCTGTATATCATAATGTTGACCGTAGCTCTCTGTATACCAAGGGGTGTATTCTTGTCTGTCTGTAGGAACACGTTTTCACAACACATTGTTTACGTCCTACCTACTTGTCCTAATTTGCAGAAGCACAAATAGCTAAATTCCAGACAGCATAAAACAATAGAGGAAGTGAAAACATTTCTGCTGTTTTCTTTTGTGTATTATCTTTTCCGGAGCAGTTCCCCTACAAAGGATGAACTAAACTTGGAACTGTATATCTGTATAGGGACATGGAACGACAAGAGGCAAGCTTTACCTCATGAACTTTGGGATAGACCCACACATCTACACACACCCACGAATGTATCTTCTTGCTGGGTTTTTCCCCCCCCTTTTTCCCCACAATTTTGTCGTATCCAATTGGTAGTTACAATCTTGTGCCATCGCTGCAACTCCTGTTCGGATTCGGGCGAGGCGAAGGTCGAGAGCCGTGCGTCCCCCTGAAACACAACACAACCCAACCAAGCCACACTGCTTCTTTGACACAATGCCTGCTTAACCCGGAAGCCAGTTGCACCAATGTGTCGGAGGAAACACCTGCGACTGTGTCAGCGTGAACTGTGCCCGGCCCACCACAGAAGTCGCTAGTGCGCGATGGGACAAGGACATCCCTGCCGGCCAAACCCTCCCCTAACCTGGACGACACTGGGCCAATTGTGCGCTGCCCCATGGGTCTCCCGGTTACGGCAGGCCACGGCAGGCCGCGACAGAGCCTGGACTCGAACCCAGAATCTCTAGACCACTGCGCCACTCGGGAGGCCTTCTTGATGTTTTTGATAGCGCCATTTTGTAGCGATAATCATTCACTACTACTACTACACCATGTCTCCTGTGCCCTAAACCAAAATAATATATCAATGAGAGATGTCACTGGGCTCTATAATGTCGTTGTGCTGTATAACATACTTAAAGCACAGTCAGGGCTCTCCCTCAATACACAGCACTGGGTTAACTTAACCTCCCTATTATGTGTCCTTTACAAACAGGTCAGTGATGTTCTTCAATCTGAATGAATGTGTCCTTACTCCTCAATGTACCAGGATCTATATGATCCAGACTTTTAAGGGTAAATAGCAGACCTGTGAATTTGACTTAGAGACCATGCGTCTATTGAAATGGTCTACAGGTGATCAATTGTTCAATGATTGATATTCGTCTGTACATACAGTACATTTTATAATTTACCTAATGATATGTTTATTTAATATTTCTCACATACTATCAGTTTTGTATAAAGTTTTGTACTGTATTAACAAGTTGTTATTCAGGTCCAAGACCATCAGTTTTATTTCTTCCCTTTTCACAAGGGACATCCTTGCATGAGGGTATTCTAAATATGTCCTAAAAAGTACTGGTATAATTATTTTTCTTGCAGCATACTGTATCTACAAGACTGACTCTTCAAAATACTTATTTGACACACAAAACAACATTGTTTTCATAAATCGTTGTTCTGGAATATATCAAAAATGTTCTTCCTTTTAATAAATGTCAACCTTGTTTCTGTAATGCTGATTTGACCAATGTATTTCTGCACTGTAAATACAACACACAATCGTTATGTTTAAAGGGGTGCCGAAATGTCAAAACCCTTTTAATGTATTTGATTGCCGATCACGTAATTGTTTCTCACGTTTTGTTTCTGATCTGATTCATATTTCCTTGCCTATTTATACGGTATACATTATTTTTAATGCCTTTTATTTAGTCTGAACAATCAGTCAGTGGCACAGATGGATTATTACATTTTTTTATTTAATTGTATCCCTGATGTTTAACAATCAATTATCAGCATATGTATTTTTTATCACTTTTTAAACATACAAAAAAGATGTAAGATCCATTGGCCTGCTGCTTGGATGTTTCTATACTTCCTATATGTAACAGAAAATGTGTGGAATGGACTTCCAGTTGTTGTTTTTGGTTCACCAATATACTGACAATTAACGTCCTATAGAGCACGAAGCTTTGGAAGTCGGTCTTCTGTGGTCTTAACAGACTGAAAAATGCATTGAAAACAGATTGTACTGTGATTAACTTCTTCTTGTACAGCTGTAAGCAAACTGTAAATGTACAGGGGACACTGACCACGCTGTATGATGACACCTGATGAGAATGTACCTCTTTGAATTGGTTCCTACCTTGTCTGTTTTAAAAGGGAATGTTCAAATGCCTTTTCGGTACTAATAAACCCTTTTTTTCTATCTTTTAAAAGTGGTTCTGATTTATTGCTAGCTGGCACTATCAAGGAGGGTGTATGAGGCCATAACTGTATCCCCATTGTCAACAATACTTAAAGATAAGTCAACAATGTGCGTCACCAATTCACTTCAACTGTCCAAATGTTTTGAAAAGGTGATATATGTTTACCATGAAGGCAACTGACTGAGTTACTGTCAATGCACACTAGTTTCAACACTGATTTAGGTTCAAAGTTCCAAAGTTCCACTCAGGTACAAAGTTCCAAATATAATGAAAACAGTAGGGTACGCATAAGAGATTATGTACATCAGTTGTATATTTTATATTTTTCCTGATTTGAGGCTTTCTTGAATCTTGACACGGTGCTACTTAAAATTAAGCGCAAGAGCCTTGTCAAAGACATTTACGACAACATTAAATTAGTTTAGAGGGCGTCGGGTTAAATTAAGTACCTAAGCTTGGTTTCTTGAAACCTACAAGTTGACAATAGGTGGGTACAGTATACTTCGGTATTAAATCCACTGATTTAATGAAATCCTATTACCAGATTTTTATGAGGGCCAAGAGTGACATGACAAGCAAGAGTTGGTTATGATAAAGGCTCTCTCCAGCTAATACTCTCTGGTAGAAGAATGGGCTCTGTCATAGTCCTGTAGCCGTTAACTGCTTCCCTCTCAAACGCTACGGCGATGCTCCTCCTCCACAACAATGTAGGAGTCCATCTATTCCTCTCGGATATATAGGATCCTGACTAGTCTCCCTGCTGCCAAAAGACATCCCCACAGCATGACGCTGCCTCCACCATGCTTCACCTTAGGAATGGTGCCAGGTTTTCCTCCAGACATGACACTTGGCATTCAGGCCAAAGAGTTCAATCTTGGTTTCATCAGACCAGAGAATCTTGTTTCTCATGGTCTGAGAGTCTAGGGGCCTTTTGGCACCTGGAATGCATTCCAATTAACAGGTGTGCCTCGTTAAAAGTTCATTTGTGACATTTATTTTCCTTAATGCATTTGAGCCAATCAGTTGTGTTGTGACAAGGTAGGGATGGTATACAGAACATAGCCTTTTTTGGTACAAGACCAAGTCCATATTATGTCAAGAACAGCTCAAATAAGTGAAATGACAGTCTATCATTACTTGAAGACATGAAGGTCAGTCAATCCGGAAACGTTAAAAGTTTCTTCCCCTGCAGTTGCAAAAACCATCAGCCGCTATGATGAAACTGTCACTCATGAGGACCGCCACAGGAAAGGAAGACCCAGAGTTACCTCTGCTCTAGAGGATAACTTCATCAGAGTTAACTGCAGCCCAAATAAATGCTTCACAGAGTTCAATTAACAGACATCTCAACATCAACTGTTCAGAGGAGACTGCGTGAATCAGGCCTTCGTGGTCGAATTGCTGCAAAGAAACCACTGCTAAAGGACACCAATGAAAATAAGACTTGCTTGGGCCAAGAAACACGAGCAATGGACATTAGACTGGTGGAAATCTGTCCTTTGGGCCAATGAGTAATGAATTTTAGATGTTTGGTTTCAACCGCCATGTCTTTGTGAGATGCAGAGTTGGTGAACAGATGATCTCTGCATGTGTGGTTCCCACCATGAAAGCATAGAGGAGGTGTGATGGTGTGGTTGTGCTTTGCTGGTGACACTGTCAGTGATTTATTTAGAATTCATGGCACACTTAACTAGCATGGCTACCACAGCATTCTGCAACAATACACCATCCCATCTGGTTTGAGCTTAGTGGAACTATCATTTGTTTTTCAATAGGACAATGAAACAACACACCTCCAGGCTGTGTAAGGGGTATTTGATTAAGGAGAGTGATGGAGTGCTGCATCAGATGACCTGGCCTCCACAATCACCCGACATCAACCCAATTGAGATGGTTTGGGATGAGTTGGACCGCAGAGTGAAGGAAAAGCAGCCAACAAGTGCTCAGCATCTATGGGAACTCCTTCAAGACTGTTGGAAAAGCATTCCAGGTGAAGCTGGTTGAGAGAATGCCAAGAGTGTGCAAAGCTGTCATCAAGGGTGGCTACTTTGAAGAACCTCAAATATAAAATATTTTGATTTGTTTAACACTTTTTTTGTTACTACATGATTCCATGTGTTATTTTATAGTGTTGACGTCTTCACTATTATTCTAAAATGTAGAAAATATGAAAAATAGAGAAAACCCTGGAATGAGAAGGTGTGTCCAAGCTTTTGACTGGTAACAACATTGAGAACCGTATGTTTGCAGTGCATCATCTGGAGTTGCACCTAGCCAATGATAAATGAAATATAGGTTGTTAGCGATGCGGTTGAGACTGAGGCTGGCCAAGTCAACAAGGTCCCCAGGGCGCTGCAGGGGGACGGGGAAGGGGTTGGCGTGCTTGAACTTGGGGAACCATCAGAAGATGCGCTGGTACTTTCTCATAGGGTGAATCTTGTCCCTGAAGATCTGGACCTTAAGTTTGGACATTTGACATGATACCTGATTATACAGAACATGCTACCTGATTATACAGAACATGCTACCTGATTATACAGAACATGATACCTGATTATACAGAACATGATACCTGATTATACAGAACATGAATGAATGACAAAACAAGGGTCTGACAATGAAATATCTCACTTCATATTTTAATGGTTTGAGAGCCACTGTTCTGAAAACAGTGGGCCAAATCGGGCGCTCTCTCTCTCACACTCGCACACACCAGTGTTACCCCTATATTCATTTAGCAGGGGCGGGCAACCGCTGCTAAATTGTTGCCGCCACGAAATATCATTTAAAAAAACAAACAATACAAATGTGGGGTTTGGTAAAATGTCAGTATAAATATAAATGACAGAACCGGATGTAAAGTATGTAGAAAAGATAACGGACCTATATTTATTTTTTAAATAAGATAATATTTGACAACTAACAAGCACCACTAAAAACTAGAGTCAGAGAGAATCTAAAATTCCAAAAGTGTCATGGCATGGGGCCCCCATTGATTTAGTTACATTTGAGTCACTCCAATAGCATAAGCTATGGCAAAATGTGTATTATTGCAGGAAATTAGCTTTGAAATAGCAAAACTGCCTGTGGCCAAGAGGGTCATTAAAATATCTGGTCAGAGACCACGCAATTGGCCACGCCCCTACGTTAACTTTGCCACCACTAGTTCGCCATCTGTTCCAGCAGGTGCACCCCGTACTCCTGCTGTCGGGGGTAGTGGTTGAACATGCACTGGATAAAGTTCCTGGGCACCTCCTTGGGGAAAACATCCAACAGCTTGTTGTAAACTGTAAGGTCCCATTCCACACCGAACTCTGGCACCTTCTTCAAGGCTGCGTAAATGAACTCTACGTGACCTCGACGCCATATTCCCCTCTTACTGAAGACATCCACCATTCCGTTGAAGGTGGCTTTGGTCTTGGCCTTTCTGGCCACCCTCTCAAACAGGTCATCATGAGTTATCAGTGACCTGCCATTTATTCTATCCTCGTCCTCTTAGGTCTGTGGGTACGAGCTGGCTCTTATAACATCCAGGGCTGTCATGGAAACACCTCAGTGCCTGTTGAGGACGAGGAAATGCATTGACGAGGAGGTACAAGCAGTCAACATAGTTCAACAAAATGCATGAAAGGGTAACTTGATACACCGTAGTGCAGGGCTCTCCAACCTTGTTCCTGGAGAGCTACTATCCTGTAGGTTTTCATTCCAACCCTAATCTGGTGCATTTGTTTCTAATAATGAATTGGTTTATAAGATGAATCAGGTTAGTTACAACTGGGGTTCACCTGGAACATGGATGGAGAGCCCTGCCATAGTGCTCCTAACCCTACAATTGAGGTTAACGATCACCCACCGCTATCCACTCAAATTTAACTACCATGTCGATGTGATTACTTGGGGAAATTCCTATGGATTTAGGGTGTGACATACCTGGCCACAGGTGTTGTGTAGTGTAACTAGGGAAAATGCTGTGGCTGTCTGACACAGGGTGGCATGTTGGACAGCTGCTCTGACAGAAACCACACACTCTGGACCCGTAGTAGACAGCAGGCAGTTCATGGTTCATGCATCATGTGGCTCTTACAAAAGAGAAGAGTGAAGCTGACATGATTAACAAGATAAGCAGATGGGACAAATAGTACAGTGACACTATAAATCTGCACTAATATGAATATATTGTGACAGCTTGCAAAACATATGTGCAGATCAATCTCTGTGGTTTTGATGGGAGCATGACACAACAGACATAAACACAGGACAACATACTGTATATTTTACGTAGCTATAATTAGCCATTCAATTTATAACTATGTCACATAATATGTGACAATTCAACTTGAGTGACCTTAGAAGCTCGTAAATTATACGTTGGGGTTAAAAGTGGGGTGAGATTCTCCATCGTATCACGTCTCCTTCAGACATGTCACTCCATGTAGAACCCCCGGATGCATTTCCTGGTTCAAGCGGGTTTTTGTTCCCCCATCATTACAAAAACAAAGACGCCGAGCTTTAGTTCCGCCATCGTGTCGTTGAAGATAAGTATAAAAAAAAACAAAGACGCCGAGCTTTAGTTCCGCCATCGTGTCGTTGAAGATAAGTACAAAAACACGCCACCAGGTGGCAGGAAATCTCTGTGAATTAAAAATATCAGTTGGACAGAACTTTTTGGATGACATGGGGTGTAACTCAAAAAGTAGTTCTACAACGTTTCAGTAAGAAGCATATTATTATTATATACACACATAGCCATCGCAAAACAGGGGGATAGTTATACCATACATACTCCACGAGCATCATTTGGGAAATTCTGGTGCGGAGTGTATGTGAATATATTGGGCGTTTGTGCACTTGTCCCCCCCAATGTTCAGCTCATTTCCTGGATTTGTGTAAAGTATTTGAGTGCATTCTTTTTTTTGGGGAAGAGACACACAATCCTCTCTAGCAACTGCGCACGTTGCCATGCGTGTCTCCTCTCTTTTCTAAAGAAACAACTTCAGCGCGAGCTCCCGAGTGTGACTTTGACACGCTCCGGGTACGAGCAGCAGCATGGAAAATACACCCCAAAACAAACTCCACTCTTAGAAGACAGTAAATAACTTCTGGGCGATCAGTCATGGATGGTTCTACGAATAGCCTAGGTAAGTAAAGCATCTAAAATTGTATTTGTATTTGACCATTTCAGACTTTGAGTTGCTTCTTTCTGTATGTCAACCACACAGTTCCTTATGTGGGCGTATCAGTCTGCAAATTACAAAGCAGCATGTGTAGTTTGTGCGAAACATGCAATTGAAAAACTGAAAACACACCTTTGCAATTGTATAAAGGAGTAATCGCAATTTGATGATAACCTATAGGGCAAATGATGTTATGTGCTTTCAGTTTGTAAGGATTTTGCTATGTTCTTGTTCACTCTTTTAAATCATGAAAATTCACGTGGTTGTATCCTATAGGTAGGTCTGAAACAAAGTGATTTATATCCCCCATCATCTCTCTTGAGATAGGGTGTGCATATGGAGTTTTGGTGAATGGCAGACGTGGGAACAGAATGATATCTACAATGTTCTCTCCCAATTGGGTAGGATGCTAGAGTACTTTTTTGCCAGTTTAGTTCCTTAGTTTGTGGTCTCTTGACTGTGTCTATGGCAAGGCAACCCCATTAGCTACACCAATAAACAGGGATGTTTTCAAATGGCTTGATTTTGAATTTGAATAGTGATGTATCACTATAAGCTCCTTGATCACGCTGAAACAACAGTCATATTCAAAGCTCTAGGGCGACAGTCCTATGTGGAAGTTAGTTCTGTGCATTGAGCAACAGGCTAGACACAATTTAATCTGTCCGTAGTTATGGATGTATTTAAAGCCCTGTCAGAGTTCTACAGTCACTGTAGTTGTTGGACCACCATCTGCACTTGAGAAACTTCAAAAGTTCCTAGATCAAGCAAGAGAGAGGAACTATAACTCTAAACAGCATAATGACATGATGGGTGTTCAAGATGTGATGCATGAATTAATTTGGGGGTACCTACCCATCTCTCACCCAGACATCTTTGGGCATGGTTTTAAATGGAAATTACAGTTATTCAGTTTGTGGCTGTTATTAATTGCCCCCCCCCCCCATGTTGCAGTAGCATTGGTTATGCTGCTACTGCTGACACACACACACAGGGGAACAGTCAATGTTTGAGAGCAGAAAAACTGTGATGTATCATAGTATTTGGGTATTTTATTAGGGTCCCCATCAGCTGGTTTCGAAAGCAGTAGCTACTTTTCCTGGGGTCCACATAATACATGTAACATGACACAATACAGAACATTAATAGACAAAAACGGATCAAGGACATAACTACATAAATGTAAAAATGGCACACACAGCCTACATATCAATACATTCACACACTATATCTAGGTCAAATAAGGTAGAAGCGTTGTGTCCCGTGAGGGGTTGATATATCTGTTTTTTGAAAGCAGGTTTGCTGTTCATTTGATCAATATGAGATGGAAGGGAGTTCCATACACTAATGGCTCTATAATACTGAACGTGTTCTTGAATTTGGAGACTGTGAAAAGACCCCTGGTGGCATGTCTGGTGGGGTAAGTGTGTGTGTGTCAGAGCCGTGTGTAAATTGACTGCAAACAATTTGGAATGTTCAATACATTAATGTTTCTAATAAAAATAAGTGATGCAGTCAGTCTCTCAACTCTTAGCCAAGAGAGACTGGCAGCATAGTATTTATATCAGCCCTCTGATTACAATGTAGAGCAAGATGTGCCGCTCTGTTTTGGGCCAGCTATAGCTTAACTAGGTCTTTCTTTGCAGCACTTAACCACATGACTGAACAATAATCAAGATAAGATATAACCAGAGCCTGCAGGACTTGCTTTTTTTAATGTGTGGTGTCAAAAAAGCAGAGCATCTCTTTTATTATGGAAAGACCTCTCCCCATTTTTACAACCATTGAATCTATATGTTTTGGTCCATGACATTTACAATCTAAGGTAACAGCAAGTCATTTAGTCTCCTCAACTTGTTCAACAGCCGCACCATTCGTTACCAGATCCAGCTGAGGTCAAGAGCTTAGGAACTGATTTGTACCAAATACAATGCTCTTAGTTTTAGAGACGTTCAGGACCAGTTTATTAATACCACCCATTCCGAAACAGACTGCATCTATTTGTTTAGGGTTTCAGTGACTTCATTAGCCGTGGTTGTTGACACAAATATGGCTGAATCATCAGCATACATGGACACAAAGGCTTTGTTTAATGCCAGTGGCAGGTCATTGGTAAAAATAGAAAAGAGTAGAGGGCCTAGAGAGCTGCCCTGCAGTACACCACACCCTACATGTTTGAAATTATAGAGACTTCCATGAAAGAAAATCCTTTGTGTAATATTAGATATATAGCTCTGGATCCAGGTTGAAAAGCCATATATCATTATGTTATGACCATTATTGACCATTATTATGGTCAATAATATCCAAGTCTGCACTGAAATCTAACAGTAGAGCTCCCACAGTATTCTATTATCAATTTCTTTCAACCAATCAACAGTCATTTGTGTCAGTGCAGTATATGTTGAGTAAATTGTGACTGACTGATCTACAAATAATATTGAGTAGATAGTTAGTTATGATTTGTAGATCAATCAGTCTCGACTCACCTTTAAAGTCGGCTGCAATATCTAACGGGCCCAATATCACATGGAGAGGCAGACGCCGGTTTGCAACTGTGGGTAATGCCTGTCTGTCAGTATGTTTTAGAGGTCGACCGATTATTCAGAAGGCTGATTTAATTAGGGCCGATTCAAGTTTTCATAACAATCGGTAATCTGCATTTTTGGACGGCGATTATGGCTGATTACATTCCAATCCACGAGGAGAATGCGTGGCAGTCTGACCACCTGTTTTGCGAGTGCAGCAAGTAGCCAAGGTAAGGTGCTAGCTAGCATTGATTATTTTTATAAGATAAGTTTAATCTCACCATAATCACTAGTTCACTACACATGGTTGACGATATTACTAGAATAACTAGCTTGTCCTGCGTTGCATATAATCAATGCGGTGCCTGTTAATTTATCATCAAATCACAGCCTACTTCGCCAAACGGTTGATGATTTAACAAAAGCGCATTTGTGAAAAAAGCACAATCATTGCACCAATGAACCTAACCATAAACATCAATGCCTTTTTAAAAAACCTCTCTGGGATATGTGGGACGCTAGCATCCCACCTGGCCAAAAGCCAAATTCAAATAAATTACTTTAAAAATCAAACTTTCATGAAATCACACATGCAAGATAGCAAATTAAAGCAACACTTGTTGTGAATCCAGCCAACATGTCAGATTTCAAAAAGGCTTTTCGGCAAAAGCAACCGATGCTATTATCTGGAGATAGCACCATAGTAAACAAAGAGGGAGAAGCATATTTCAACCCTGCAGGCGCGACACAAAACGCAGAAATAAAAATATAATTCATGCATTACCTTTGACGAGCTTCTTTAGTTGGCACTCCAATATGTCCCATAAACATCACAAATGGTCATTTTGTTAGATTAATTCCGTCAATATATATCCAAAATGTCCATTTATTTGGCGCATTTGATCCAGAAAAACACTGTTTCCAACTTGCGCAATTTGACTACAAAATATCTCAAAAGTTACCTGTAATCTTTGCCAAAACATTTCAAACTACTTTTGTAATACAACTTTAGGTATTTGTTCACGTAAATAATAGATACAATTGAAGACGGGATGATCTGTGTTCAATACAGGAGGAAAACAAACTAGCATGTTTTCTGGTCACGCACCTCTATCTAACAGTACACTTTAAGTTACCCTTGTTCAAGAAGGCCGTACTTCTTCATTACACAAAGGAAAAACCTCAAATCAAATCAAATCAAATCAAATTTATTTATATAGCCCTTCGTACATCAGCTGATATCTCAAAGTGCTGTACAGAAACCCAGCCTAAAACCCCAAACAGCAAACAATGCAGGTGTAAAAGCACGGTGGCTAGGAAAAACTCCCTAGAAAGGCCAAAACCTAGGAAGAAACCTAGAGAGGAACCGGGCTATGTGGGGTGGCCAGTCCTCTTCTGGCTGTGCCGGGTAGAGATTATAACAGAACATGACCAAGATGTTCAAATGTTCATAAATGACCAGCATGGTCAAATAATAATAAGGCAGAACAGTTGAAACTGGAGCAGCAGCACAGTCAGGTGGACTGGGGACAGCAAGGAGCCATCATGTCAGGTAGTCCTGGGGCACGGTCCTAGGGCTCAGGTCAGTTGAAACTGGAGCAGGAGCATGGCCAGGTGGACTGGGGACAGCAAGGAGTCCTCATGTCAGGTAGTCCTGGGACATGGTCCTAGGGCCCAGGCCAGTTGAAACTGGAGCAGCAGCATGGCCAGGTGGACTGGGGACAGCAAGGAGTCATCATGTCAGGTAGTCCTGGGGCATGGTTCTAGGGCTCAGGTCCTCCGAGAGAGAGAAAGAAAGAGAGAAGGAGAGAATTAGAGAACGCACACTTAGATTTACACAGGACACCGAATAGGACAGGAGAAGTACTCCAGATAAACAAACTGACCCTAGCCCCCGACACATAAACTACTGCAGCATAAATACTGGAGGCTGAGACAGGAGGGGTCAGGAGACACTGTGGCCCCATCCGAGGACACCCCGGACAGGGCCAAACAGGAAGGATATAACCCCACCCACTTTGCCAAAGCACAGCCCCCACACCACTAGAGGGAAATCTTCAACCACCAACTTACCATCCTGAGACAAGGCCGAGTATAGCCCACAAAGATCTCCGACACGGTACAACCCAAGGGGGAACCCAGACAGGCCGACCACAACAGTGAATCAACCCACCCAGGTGACGCATCCCCCCAGGGACGGCACGAGAGAGCCCCAGCAAGCCAGTGACTCAGCCCCGTAACAGGGTTAGAGGCAGAGAATCCCAGTGGAAAAAGGGGAACCGGCCAGGCAGAGACAGCAAGGGCGGTTCGTTGCTCCAGAGCCTTTCCGTTCACCTTCCCACTCCTGGGACAGACTACACTCAATCATATGACCCACTGAAGAGATGAGTCTTCAGTAAAGACTTAAAGGTTGAGACCGAGTTTGCGTCTCTGACATGGGTAGGCAGACCGTTCCATAAAAATGGAGCTCTATAGGAGAAAGCCCTGCCTCCAGCTGTTTGCTTAGAAATTCTAGGGACAATTAGGAGGCCTGCGTCTTGTGACCGTAGCGTACGTATAGGTATGTACGGCAGGACCAAATCAGAGAGGTAGGTAGGAGCAAGCCCATGTAATGCTTTGTAGGTTAGCAGTAAAACCTTGAAATCAGCCCTTGCTTTGACAGGAAGCCAGTGTAGAGAGGCTAGCACTGGAGTAATATGATCAAATTTTTTGGTTCTAGTCAGGATTCTAGCAGCCGTATTTAGCACTAACTGAAGTTTATTTAGTGCTTTATCCGGGTAGCCGGAAAATAGAGCATTGCAGTAGTCTAACCTAGAAGTGACAAAAGCATGGATTAATTTTTCTGCAACCAATTTCTAAAGACTGTTGACATCCAGTGGAAGCGATAGGAACTGCAAGAAGGTCCCTTTGAAATCTGGATTCCCAATGAAAACACATTGAAAAGAGAGTGACCTTAAAGAAAAACATCTGAATCTGAAAATAATCTGAATGGTTTGTCCTCGGGGTTTCGCCTGCTAAATAGGTTCTGTTGTACTCACAGACATGATTCAAACAGTTTTAGAACACTTCAGAACACTTCAGAGTGTTTTCTATCCTAATCTACTAATAATATAATAATATATGCATATCTTATCTTCTGGGGATGAGTAGCAGGCAGTTGAATTTGGGTATGCATTTCATCTGGATGTGAAAATACTGCCCCCTGTCACCAAGGAGTTAAAATCAATACACAAGTATATTTTTTAAACCTGCATAGTTAAGAAATTCATGTTAGCAGGCAGTATTAACCAGGGAAATTGTGTCACTTCTCTTGCGTTCAGTGCAAGCAGAGTCAGGGTATATGCAGCAGCTTGGACCGCCTGGCTCGTTGCGAACTGTGTGAAGACCATTTATTCCTAACAAAGACTGTAATTAATTTGCCAGAATTATTTTATATAATTATGACATAACATTGAAGGTGGTGCAATGTAACAGCAATATTTAGACTTAGGGTTGCCACCGGTTCGACAAAATACGTAACGGTTCCGTATTTCACTGAAATAATTAACATTTTGTTTTTTTTAAATGATAGTTTCCGGTTTTGACCATATTAATGACCTAAGGCTTGTATTTCTGTGTGTTTATTATAAGTCTATGATTTGATATTTGAAAGAGCAATCTGATCGGTGGTAGGCAGCAGCAGGCTCATAAGCATTCATTCAAACAGCACTTTCCTGTGTTTACCAGAAGCTCTTCGCAATGTTTGAAGCACAGCGCTGTTTATGACTTCAAGCCTATCAACTACTGAGATTAGGCTGGCAATAGTATAATCCCTATAAGAACATCCAATAGCCAAAGGTCTATGAAATACAAATGGTATAGAGAAATAGACTGATAATAACTACAACCTAAACCTTCTTAACTGGGAATATTGAAGACTCATGTTAAAAGGAACCACCAGCTTTCATATGTTCTGAGCAAGGAACTTAAGCATTAGCCCTTTACATGGCACATATTGCACTTTTACTTACTTCTCCAACACTTTGTTGCATTGTTTAAACCAAATTCAACATGTTTCATTATTTATTTGAGACTAAATAGATTTTATTTACGTATTATATTAAGTTAAAATAAAAGTGCTCATTCAGTATTGTTGTAATTGTCATTATTACAAATATATATATATATATCAAAATTGGCCGATTTAATGGTATAGGCTTTTTTTTGGTCCTCCAATAATCTGTATCTGCGTTGAAAAATCATAAGCGGTTTCACTCACAGCTAACTAGAATAAGTCCCACTAAGCACATCTGGGATCAGCTTATCCTACAGCAATTCTAACCTCAGCTATTTATGACTTACAAAGTGAAACTGCCATCAGATCAGCACTGTTTTATTCAGTCAGCAGGATGGGACTGTCAGTGGGCTGTCAGTGAGTTTACTGTTAGGGATTGTGGGTATTAGGCTGAACTGTCCATAAAATCACAAATGTCTCTCCCCCATAGCTACTTGATAATTCCATGCTGTCAAGTCACAAAGCACTGTTGATTAGGGTCTGAGAACATGTCCGATAGCTTGCTTCTATCTGGACCTCTTCATTTGGTTATGGTTTTCATTGCAGTAGTCGGTAAAAGGTTTGTTCATAACTTGCTTTATCTACACATGAGAAAAAATGCGGGTGCTTTTGACATGGTTGACTATATCCAGCATCTCCTTTGCACTACCATCGTCTGTGTGTGAGTGAGAGATCGTACTGGTATTACTCTTGACATTTGATACCTCATCGCTTTATCTGCATTCAAAGCAAGAATGCTCTTGCAAAATATCCCTCCGATTTAAGTATAGTGACACTGTGTTGACCCCAAACAGCTCAAGAGAAATCCTGTGGGTGTTTAATGTTTATTTTCAGATTGTTTTAATCCTCTTAATCTTGTGTTTAGCTTCAATATTTGCGACCAACGTTTCATCTTCAGCGAGTATCAAATATAGAGTATTCTACTGCAGGCTTTGGTGTGTCAAGGATTGATGTAGGTTGAGCAGCCGACGAAAGTCCACACTTTTCCATCAGAAAATGCTACTTTTTTCTCATACGATAATAAGATATTATCATAGAGCAGCGTTTTCTATTAAACTTTAGACAGGGAGTTATAGCAGCAGACAGTATTAATTTCCCTGCATATATTCGCAGGTGGGGCTGAGTCTGTCAGTGTGTTCTGCTGTGATGTAGCTAGATCTCTCTGTTTCGGTTCAGTGTGAAAAGTTAGATGGTAGACTGCATCGCCCACGGCTCGTGCAGACGTGTAAAGTATAGGCACAGGATGTATTGTGGTGGCATCATGCTCGTGATGACATGGGTCCCGGGGACAAGTGACGGGGACAGGCGCTCTCTGTAGGTGGTGAATGCCACCCGCCACGGTGCATCACTGGAAAGGAGTTGACAAAGGGTGGGTGAAATGTGGGAAGAGTGTGTGTGTGTGTGTGTGTGCTGTCAATCCTTACTCTTGAGAGTCTGGGATGGAAAATAACCTTCACGCCTCGATTAAGACGGTTTCAACCACAATGACGTAACAGTGATAAATCAGTCGAACAATCTGTTGAGGTTAGATTGCAAGTAAGGACTTTGGAGACATCAAGATAAAGAAAATACCAAATTATTAAGAATCGAAAAAGCATCTATAAAACATAAAGATGGAAATGAAAACGTCCTTCTAGCCATAAAACCTTTGACACCAATTCAAACCTCGATTAAAAAGTACTTTTTCCTTTTAATTAAACTACAGTTCTTCAAAAAGTTAGCCTGGGCAAAATATTTATGTTAAATGTTTAGCCTTTATTTATCTAGGTGAGTCAATTTCTTTACAATGACGGCCTGGCCAGTGATAACTGAAGTGCTGTGCAATGAAAAAATAAATAAACTAAAAACATTAAATCACAGGACAAGACAGACATTACAACACAGAATCACATGGACATATGACAAACACAAGTCAATCCAGAACAGTTACAGCACAAGGAGAACAGACATCATAACACATCTAGATGATGTTTCTCTAATTTCCACTCTTTTCTGTGCCGAGTGGCCTGGGCCATCTGAGGTCTTGTGGGCGGTAAATGGCTCTACACCAGGGATCATCAACTAGATTCAGGCGCGGGCCTATTTTTATAGATTTGTTTTTCTTGAGCAGATGGTCGGGGGGGCAGAACGTACAGTTCATACAGAAAGTATTTCAGACACCTTGACTCGTACACATTTTACATTTTTTAACATTTATTTAACCATTATTTAACTAGTCAAGTCAGTTAAGAACAAATTCTATTTTCAATGACGGCCTACTTGGGAACAGTAGGTTAACTGGCTTGTTCAGGGGCAGAACGACAGATTTTTACCTTGTCTGCTAGGGGATTTGATCCAGCAACCTTCCGTTAATGGCCCAAAGCTCTAACCACTAGGCTGCCGCCCCAATTCTTAAGTTACAGCCTTATTCTAAAATGGATTAAATCAAACAAAATCCTCATCAATCTACACACAATACCCCATAATGTAAAGTCAAAAACAGGTTTTTAGAAAGTTTTGCACATTTATAAAAAATAAAAAACAGAAACCTTATTTACTAAAATATTCAGACTGTTTGCTATGAGACTCAATTGAACTCAGGTGCATCCAGTTTCCATTGATTATTCAATTGATTGAACATGATTTGGAAAGGCGCACACACCAGTCTATACATCAGGTTCCACAGTTGACAGTGCATGTCAGAGCAAAAACCAAGCCATGTGGTCTAAGGAATTGTCCGTAGAGCTCCGAGACAGGATTGTGTTGATGCACATATTTGAGGGAGTGTACCAAGACATTTCTCCAGCATTGAAAGTCCCCAAGAACTCAGTGGCCTCCACCATTCTTAAATTTAACAAGTTTGGAACCACCAGGACTCTTCCTAGAGCTGGCCGAACTGAGAAATCGGGGGAGAAGGGTCTTGGTCAGGGAGGTGACCAAGAACCCGATGGTCACACTTACAGAGCTCCAGAGTTCCTCTGTGGAGATGGGAGAACCTGCCAGAAGGACAACCCTCTCTGCTGCATTCCACCAATCAGGCCTTTATGGTAGAGTGGCCAGACGGAAGCCACTCCTCAATAAAAGGCACATGACAGCCTGCTTGGAGTTTGCCGAAAGGCACCTAAAGGACTCTCAGACAATGATAAACAAGATTCTATGGTCTGATGAAACCAAGATTGAACTCTTTGGACTGAATGCCAAGCATCACGTCTGGAGGAACCCTGGCACCATCCCTACAGTGAAGCATGGTGGTGGCAGCATCATGCTGTGGGGATGTTTTTCAGCGTCAGGGGCTGGGAGACTATTCAGGATCGAGGGAAGATGAACGGAGCAAAGTACAGAGAGATCCTTGATGAAAACCTACTCCAGAGCGATTAGGACCTCAGACTGAGGCAAAGGTTCACCTTCCAACAGGACAACGACCCGAAGCACACAGCCAAGACAATGCAGGAGTGACTTTATGGTCTAATGTTGTTATGGTCTAATGGTCTAATATTGTTATGGTCTAATGTTGTTATGGTCTAATGTTGTTATGGTCTAATGGTCTAATGTTGTTATGGTCTAATGGTCTAATGTTGTTATGGTCTAATGGTGTTATGGTCTAATGTTGTTATGATCTAATGGTCTAATGTTGTTATGGTCTAGACGCCGCAGCCCGTCTAGTGTTCAACCTTCCCAAGTTCTCTCACGTCACCCCGCTCCTCCGCTCTCTCCACTGGCTTCCAGTTGAAGCTCGCATCCGCTACAAGACCATGGTGCTTGCCTACGGAGCTGTGAGGGGAACGGCACCTCAGTACCTCCAGGCTCTGATCAGGCCCTACACCCAAATAAGGGCACTGCGTTCATCCACCTCTGGCCTGCTCGTCTCCCTACCACTGAGGAAGTACAGTTCCCGCTCAGCCCAGTCAAAACTGTTCACTGCTCTGGCTCCCCAATGGTGGAACAAACTCCCTCACGACGCCAGGACAGCGGAGTCAATCACCACCTTCCGGAGACACCTGAAACCCCACCTCTTTAAGGAATACTTAGGATAGGATAAAGTAATCCTTCTCACCCCCTCCCCCCTTAAAATATTTAGATGCACTATTGTAAAGTGGCTGTTCCACTGGATGTCATAAGGTGAATGCACCAATTTGTAAGTCGCTCTGGATAAGAGCGTCTGCTAAATGACTTAAATGTAAATGTAAATGTCTAATGTTGTTATGGTCTAATGGTCTAATGTTGTTATGTTCTAATGTTGTTATGTTCTAATGTTGTTATGTTCTAATGTTGTTATGTTCTAATGTTGTTATGGTCTAATGTTGTTATGATCTAATGGTCTAATGGTCTAATGTTGTTATGGTCTAATGTTGTTATGTTCTAATGTTGTTATGTTCTAATGTTGTTATGGTCTAATGGTCTAATGTTGTTATGGTCTAATGGTCTAATGTTGTTATGGTCTAATGTTGTCTAATGGTCTAATGTTGTTCTAATGGTCTAATGTTGTTATGGTCTAATGGTCTAATGTTGTTATGGTCTAATGGTCTAATGTTGTTATGGTCTAATGGTCTAATGTTGTTATGGTCTAATGGTCTAATGTTGTTATGGTCTAATGTTCTAATGTTGTTATGGTCTAATGTTGTTATGATCTAATGGTCTAATGTTGTTATGGTCTAATGGTCTAATGTTGTTATGGTCTAATGGTCTAATGGTGTTATGGTCTAATGGTCTAATGTTGTTATGGTCTAATGTTGTTATGGTCTAATGTTGTTATGGTCTAATGTTGTTATGGTCTAATGTTGTTATGATCTAATGTTGTTATGGTCTAATGGTCTAATGTTGTTATGGTCTAATGTTGTTATGGTCTAATGTTGTTATGGTCTAATGGTCTAATGTTGTTATGGTCTAATCAGTTGGTATGGTCTAATGTTGTTCAATGGTCTAATGGTATAATGACTGTGTTATAAAAGGTCTAAATGTATATTATTATCTAATTATTATTATTATTATTATGTTGTTATGGTCTAATGGTCTAATGTTGTTATGATCTAATGGTCTAATGCTGTTATGATCTAATGTTGTTATGATCTAATCTAATGTTGTTATGATCTAATTGTCTAATGTTGTTATGGTCTAATGGTCTAATGTTGTTATGGTCTAATGGTCTAATGTTGTTATGATCTAATGGTCTAATGTTGTTATGGTTGTTATGATCTAATGTTGTTATGATCTAATGTTGTTATGGTCTAATGTTGTTATGGTCTAATGGTCTAATGTTGTTATGATCTAATGTTGTTATGATCTAATGGTCTAATGCTGTTATGGTCTAATGGTCTAATGTTGTTATGGTCTAATGTTGTTATGGTCTAATGGTCTAATGTTGTTATCGTAGAATGTATGCACACATGACTGTAAGTCGCTTTGGATAAAAGCGTCTGCTAAATGGCATATATTATTATTATTATTATTACTTCGGGACAAGTCTCTGAAATGTCCTTGAGTGGCCCAGCCAGAGCCCGGACTTGAAACTGATCAAACATCTCTGGGGAGACCTGAAAATAGCTGTGCATTGACGCTCCACATGCAACCTGACAGAGCTTACTTACAAGCATTTCGCTACACTCGCATTAACATCTGCTAACCATGTGTATGTGACAAATAAAATTTGATTTGATTTACTTATGTAAATGTGATATTTCCCCAAAACTGTTTTTGTTTTTTCATTACGGGGTATTGTGTGTTGATTGATGAGAAACAAATCTATTTCAGAATAAGGCTGTAGCGTAGAAAAATGTGGAAAAAGTCAAGGGGTCTGAATACTTTCCAAATGCACTCTAATTACAAATAATTTGTGGACTGCAAATTGACTGCAAGAAGCCCAAACATGTATAATGTTTGACTAAAACATAATCATTTCAAACCTTGCTGGTAAACAAACCTGTTTATCAGTTTTCATCAGTGCGATGTCATGGTTCTGATATTTCTTGGTAAAATGGCGTCCAACCTCTATACAAACAGTGGCTTAAACTGATCCCTGGAATAACAGTTTGTTGAGGCGTTGTTTGAGTTGGCGTCACTTTCATAAAGTCACCATAAATAATGAATGGAGAATGTAGTTGTGTATTTTACTACTTTTAGCCAAGCACTGCTTCGTCAAACTATTTCCAGCTTTACTTGATTTTAAAATGGATTGAGGGAGAGAATTGGTGTGTGTATGATGAGAGAAAGGAACAGAAAGCCAGACAGAAAGGAATAAAAAGAGGACGACGTGAGGAACAGAGTGGCTCCAACATTCAATCAGACCAGATACCACACTCTACTCCAGATTGCTTCCAGCCCCCGTCCAGTTCAGTCGTTGTGCATGTGTGTGTTCCTCTCCAGCTTCCTTTGGGACTCACCCGCGGGCCTTGGCTTGTCATGAGAAAAAAAAGTTGTAACTACAGAAAAAATAGAAGCTTGGAAATTTGTGACAAGGCAGCTGGGTCTGTCTGTGTGTGTCTGTGTGTGTGTGTGTGTGTGTGAGAGCAAACAACCCTCTCCAGTGTTCATTATTGCGCTAGACGCAGGTCTGGGCAATTCCAGTCCTCGGGGGCCTGATTGGTGTCACACTCCCCCCCCCATCCCTAGCAAACACAGCTGATTTTAAACTAATTGCATTTTAAATTGAAGATCATGATTAGTTGATTGTTGGAGTCAGGTGTGTTAGCTGGGACAAAAGTGTGACACCAATCAGGCCCCAGAGGACTGTAGTTGCCCAGGCCTCCTCTAGAGGAAACATAAACCCCTCTTCGTTTTCACTTCCTGGACATTCTATTCCCATCTGTTGCTCCGGCTCCCGTTCACAACCATAAATACCATACCTCCCCTAAAAAAGAGACGAAGAACACAAACCACTAATTACTTCCCGATGTGTTCAGGAGTGCTATTGGCTAAGTTCTTGAACGTCCCCCTGAAAGATGGGTTGTGCCTAAAACTGCAACAGTTCCTTCAGTTCACAAATGAATGAAGAATGATAAGGTATCGTACAGTAACCAATGTCTCCTTTGAGAGTGCAGACCTGCAGTACCTGCTGAAACCATGCAATGTACAGTAGTTCTGCAAGTTCCCAACGGTGCCTTTTGTACCTGCAAGTGGCCAGCAGTGTACCTTTTTTATAATGGCTACGGTCTCACCCAGTTTTGTAAAATGTGTTCCCTTTACGTACCACACTGCTTTTGTAGGTACACCTATTGAAATGGAACTCTTTATTAAAGGTTGTACTAGTGGTGGCAGTTTTAATGGTTAGCATTAGCAACAGCAGCGGTAATAATACCAGGCAAACCTTAAATACTCTGAACAAAAATATAAATGCAACATGTAATGTTGGTCCAATGTTTCATGAGCTGAAATAAAAAAATCCCAGAAATGTTCCATATGCACAAAAGCATTTCTCCATTGCCAAGATAATCTATCCACCTGAGACGTGTGGCATATCAACAAGCTGATTAAACAGCATGATTATTACACAGGTGAACCTTGTGCTGGGGACAAAAGGCCACTCTAAAATGTGCCGTTTTGTCACACAACACAATGCCACAGATGTCTCAAGATTTGAGGGAGCGTGCAATTGGCGCATGCTGACTGCAGGAATGTCCACCAGAGCTGTTGCCAGCTAAATTAATGTTCATTTCTCTACCATGTACTCTACCAGTACATCCAACTGGCCTCACAACCGCAGACCACGTGTAACCATGCCAGCCCAGGACCGCCACATCTGGCTTCATCACCTGTAACTCAGTAAAATCTTTGAAATTGTTGCATGTTGCATTTATATTTTTGTTCAGTGTATATTACATTGTAATTTATGCGATGGCTCAAGATTCTGTCCACATTCTTGGCTTCATCTTTCAAGCCCCCTTGGGATTTGATTTCTGACTCATAGCCACGTTTGCTCAGATCTGTAAGTTTTGGCATTTAATGCTAGTCTTGTTTCATTCGCCACAGATAATAGCAGTAATACTAATAACTTAATTTCTGTGTTTATTTAAATATGATAACTATACGGACTAAAGACCCATTATTCAGAGGTGCAGGCCCACACAATCTGAGATAAATCAAGACAACCTCTACTTTATACACTGTCATATGATTTTTGTCCTGTGTAAAGTTTGCGTGAGACATTTTGTATATGACGTTAAGCCTCTTTTCTGCAGAAACACTCTGTGTGTGTGTGTGTGTGTGTGTGTGTGTGTGTGTGTGTGTGTGTGTGTGTGTGTGTGCAAGCAAAAACGAGGCAGGGAAAGTGAGAACGATTGCATGGAAGTGTCTGTCTGAATTGGGAGGTAAATAAAATAGATCATGTTTCATCATCTCTTCTCTCTCCCAGCTGTTTCTCATATCTAACTGTTAAAATTTTGAAGTCTCAACTTCATGCTTTGCAGTTGATCGAATCAGCTGAGGTTTGCCAAAAACGATGGGAGTTGAAAGACTGAAAAGGAATCTCTTCCATTTTGCTGGCTTTTCATTTAGGTTTCAAGTCAGTGGATTGGAACATAGGCTAATTGTGTTCTATTTAAAAGGTGCAGTATGCAGAAATAACTCTGCCATTTCCTAGTTTCTGTTTGTGATAAAACAAGCAGTCATTCTGTAGAGAATTATTATACCATCTAAACAGCTGTGAAATATATTTTCCATAAACAAAAATATTGTATTTTCAGCTGTTTTGAAGTAGAGTTTGACCGATTATGATTTTTCAAAGCCGATACCGATTAATCGGACGATTTTGAAATGTTTTATTTTTTATTTGTAATAATGACAATAACAATACTGAATAAACACTTATTTTAACTTAATATAATACATCAATAAAATCAATTTGGCCTCAAATAAATAATGAAACAGTCAGACAGCTCTATCAAATCATAGACTTAGTTATAACATAATAACACAGAAATATGAGCCTTAGGTCATTAATATGGTAGAATCCGGAAACTATCATCTCGAAAACAAGACCTTTATTCTTTCAGTGAAATACGGAACCGTTCCGTATTTTATCTAACGGGTGGCATCCATTAGTCTAAATATTCCTGTTACATTGCACAACCTTCAATGTTATGTCATAATTACGTAAAATCCTGGCAAATTAGGCGGCCCAAACTGTTGCATATACCCTGACTCTGTGAGCAATGAACGGAAGTAGTGACACAATTTCAACTGGTTAATATTGCCTGCTAACCTGGATTTCTTTTAGCTAAATATGCAGGTTTAAAAATGTATACTTCTGTGTATTGATTTTAAGAAAGGCATTGATGTTCATGGTTAGGTACACATTGGAGCAACGATACGCACAATTATATGCAACGCAGGACACGCTAGATAAACTAGTAATATCATTAACCATGTGTCGTTAACTAGTGATTATGATTGATTGACTGTTTTTTATAAGATAAGTTTAATGCTAGCTAGCAACTTACCTTGGTTTACTGCATTCTCGTTACAGGCAGGCTCCTCGTGGAGTGCAATGAGAGGCAGGTAGTTAGAGCGTTGGACTAGTTAACTGTAAGGTTGCAAGACTGAATCCCCCCGAGCTGACAAGGTGAACATCTGTCGTTCTGCCCCTGAATGAGGCAGTTAACCCACCGTTCCCAGGCCGTCATTGAAAGGAAGAATGTGTTCTTAACTGACTTGCCTGGTTAAATCAAGATTAAATAAAGGTGTAAAAAAAAGAAAATGGGCAAAATCGGTGTCCAAAAATACAGATTTCCGATTGTTATGAAAACTTGAAATCGGCCCTGATTAATCGGCCCTGATTAATCGGCCATTCCGATTAATCAGTCGACCTCTAGTTTGAAGCTCGTCTGCAAAAACGAAAGTAAAAAAACAAACTAAACTTAAGAATAGAAATAGCGCACATAGAAGAGATCAACTGTTTCTTAGACTTGCTTTCAATGAGAATGACAGATCTATGACTCGCATTTATACGTGAATTTGGTCAGGGGTCGCCCAAAAAAGTTAGATATTGCAGCATTAATTCTGTATCCCATACTGTGTTGTTTAGTATACACTCTGAGATTAGACCTCCTCGTTGGTTTATTATCTGTAGGCCACAGAGCATCTACTCTTCACGGTGCTGGCGAATGTCAACATTCTTTAGTGCCCTAACTCAACCACTTGAGTCAGGTGTTTCCTGTCCTTGATTAGAGATTCTTGCTCTCCTGCTACATTCAAGACCTCTTCAATCTAGTGTGTGAAGTCACGTGTTTGCCTATGTATGTCATCATGACCAAGTTCATTGAGTTCAGCTACAGTTCACCTCAGCGTGGAATTTAAACGGCAAGAATATTATGTATGTAGTGTTATCAAAACCACAGTATAGTGTGTAACACTGCATTCTCTCTTTTCATGTGTTGTTCACTAACACTCGCGCTTGTCGATTTTCCCTTTACTAGCACTGACTTCGCTGATAGTACATTCTTCCTCAATAAAGTTGCTATGGTTGTGATATGTGGTTGTTACACCTAGCTACCTTAAGAGGAATGCACTAACAATAAGTTGTGCTGGATAAGAGCGTCTGCTAAATGACTCAAATGTAATGTAAATGTATTCCTGTATCATCTTCCATAGCTGCTGTTGTTCTGTCTGTGTGGTGTGTTTCCAGTGAGAGGCTTGGTCTGGCCCTGTAGACGGCTGGTTCAGTCTCGGTCTGAACACAGACTGCAGAGAGAGTCTTCCTTCCGGCAAGGCTCAATGACCCCATTGTGTATGGACTGGAGCTATGGTTCTGGTCGTGGGTGGGCAGGTGTGTGTGTGTGGGTGTGGGTGGGTGGAGTGAAGCCATGGTTCTGGTTTCAGAGATTGCATACAAAAGTGTGCGGCTGTGTGTGGGTGTGTGTGTGCGGGTGTGTGTGTGTGCGGGTGGGTGTATTGATTTGAAGCCATCACTGGAAACTGAAAATATCTATATTTTTCTTGCAGGCTTCAAGGCGAGGGATATTTTCATGCTTTCAAGTCGTTAAGCGGAATGGTTTCTCCTCTGGGGATGGATTCTATGTTCGCTTGGCCACTGCATTCTTATCCAACTGTTTAAAGCGTCCTTTTTCCTTAGGAGCCAAACCAGGCAAAACAGTCAAGTGCTCTAGGATCTTTTAGGAAACGCTTCACCCAGTGCTCACTAGTAAGTAGGTGAGAGGCACTCAGTGAGAACCACTCTTCCTCCCAATGGAAATGAGCACACTTGGAGTAACAAATACCAACAACAATGACTGTTAAATGATAGCTTAACTGCTACAGTGGTTGGATTCAGTAGCAGCATAGGTTATGCCAGCTGTGGGGACAGTAGGCAAAGGGTTAGGGACAAAGTAAAGAGAAAGTATCATGCTGTGGGTCACTTGCATACCATTAAGAAAACGATAAGATCCGTGACTTGATTATGAGAATTTCCAGTTTTTGGGGATTTTTGCAAAATGTAATCCATAGAATGGCCTTCTGGAGGAAAGGTTGTTGACAATATTTTACATTTTTTTTATCTAAAAGCATAATTTAGAAATAATTGATCAAAGTTTGCATATTTATTATACATCAGCCTTACCCAGGGCTTTTTTAAGACTCCATTAAGTTTTATCTGTAGGTGCTACAAAGCAAAAAATTGTGTCATAAGAAGCTTTACCGCTTGGGCTGTAATAGGAGTAGTATTTTGATTTCATTAAAAAATATATATATATTAATTTAAGATGGCCGACCGTTGTTTTCAACAGAATCTACTCACATTCGCATACACCGTTTGGTGGTTGCTGCCATCTTCCTAGATCCAGTTTTACTGGGACAACTACGCCTGCACATTAGCAGTGTTCATTTTGGCACTCTTTTGATTTGGTCAGTTTGACTAAAATATCATTGTCTTGAATAATTATTTGGTCTAGTTATTGTCAATGTTGAAAACAGTTTATTCAACTAAATGCCCTTTCTTTTTTTGTCATAGTTTAGTCACATCTGATTTTTATTGCCTCATTAAGCTATAGTAAACATACAGTGCCTTCGGAAAGTATTCAGACCCCTTGACTTTTTCCACATTTTGTTACGTTACAGCCTTATTCTGAAATGTATTAAATTTTCCCCCATCAATCTACACACAATACCCCATAATGATATCACAATACCCCATAATGATATCACAATACCCCATAATGATATCACAATACCCCATAATGACAAAGCAAAAACAGGTTTTAGACATTTTTGCAAATGTATACACAAAAAATAATTATCACATTTACAAAAGTTCAGACCCTCTACTCAGTACTTTGTTGAAGCACCTTTGGCAGTGATTACAGCCTTGAGTCTTCTTGTGTATGACGCTACAAGCTCGGCACACCTGTATTTGGGTAGTTTCTCCCATTCTTCTCTGCAGATCATTTCAAGCTCTGTCAGGTTGGATGGGGAGCATTGCTGCACAGTTATTTTCAGGTCTCTCCAGAGATGTTAGATCAGGTTCAAGTCCGTGCTCAGGCTGGGCCACTGAAGGACATTCAGAGACTTGTTCCGATGCCACTCCTGCGTTGTCTTTGCTGTGTGCTTCGGGTCGTTGTCCTATTGGAAGGTGAACCTTCGCCCCAGTCTGAGGTCGTGAGTGCTCAGAGGTTGTAGAGGGTGCAACAGGTCAGCACCTCGGGAGTAAAATGTCAGTTGGCTTTTCATAGCCGATCATTCAGAGTATCTCTACCGCTGCTGATGTCTCTAGAGAGTTGAAAACAGCAGGTCTGGGACAAGGTAGCATGTCCGGTGAACAGGCCAAGGATCCATAGCCGCTGGCAGAACAGTTGAGAATGGAACAGCAGCACCACCAGGTGGACTGGCGTAGTCCTGAGGCATAGTCTTAGGGCTTAGGTCCTCCGAGAGAAAGAGAGTGAAAAAGCGAAAGAGAGAGCGCATACTTAAATTCACACAGGACACAGGATAAGACTGAGGAAATACTCCAGATATAACAGACTGACCCTAGCCCCCTGATCCTAGACCCCGACACAAACTATTACAGCATAAATACAAGAGGCTGAGACAGGAGGGTTCAGGAGACACTGTGGCCCCATCCGATGATACCCCCAGACAGGGCCAAACAGGCAGGATATAACCCCACCCACTTTGCCAAAGCACAGACCCCACGCCACTAGAGGGATATATTCAACCACCAACTTACTATCCTGAGACAAGGCCGAATATAGCCCACGAAGATCTCCACAGAACGAACCCAAGGGGGGGGGGGCAACCCGGACAGGAAGACCACGTCAGTGACTCAACCCACTCAAGTGATGCACCCCTCCTAAGGATGGAATGGAAGAGCACCAGTAAGCCAGTGACTCAGCCCCCTTAATACGGTTTGTGGCAGAAAATCCCAGTGGAGAGAAGGGAACCGGCCAGGCAGAGAAGGCAAGGGCGGATTGTTGCTCCAGTGCTTTTAAGTTCACCTTCACACTCCTGGGCCAGACTACACTCAATCATATGACCTACTGAAGAGGTGAGTCTTCAGGAAATACTTAAAGGTTGAGACAGAGTCTGCGTCTCACATGGATAGGCAGACCATTCCATAAAAATGTCCCTCTATAGGAGAAAGCCCTGTCTCCAGCTGTTTGCTTAGAAATTCTAGGGACAGTAAGGAGGCCTGCGTCTTGTGACAGTAGCATATGTGTAGGTATGTACGACATGACCAAATCGGAAAGATGGGTAGGAGCAAGCCCATGTAATGCTTTGTAGGTTAACAGGAAAACCCTGAAATCATCCCTAACCTTAAGAGGAAGCCAGTGTAGAGAGGCTAGTGTAATGTGATGAAATATTTTGGTTCTCGTCAAGATTCTAGCAGTCGTGTTTAGCGCTAACTGAAGTTTATTTAGTGCTTTATCCGGTAGGAAAGTACAGTCATCGCCAAAACTTTTGAGGATGACACAAATATTAATTTCCATGAAGTTTGCTGCTTCAGTGTCTTTTAGATATTTTTGTCAGATGTTACTATGGAATATTGAAGTATAATTACAAGCATTTCATAAGTGTCAAAGGCTTTTATTGACAATTACATGAAGTTGATGCAATCCTCCCTGGCATGCTGGCAATTAACTTCTGGGCCACATCCTGACTGATGGCAGCCCATTCTTGCATAATCAATGCTTGGAGATTATCAGAATTTGTGGCGTTTTGTTTGTACACCTGCCTCTTGAGGATTGACCACAAGTTCTCAATGGGATTAAGGTCTGGGGAGTTTCCCGGCCATGGATCCAAAATACCGATGTTTTGTTCCCTGAGCCACTCAGTTATCACTTTTGCCTTATGGCTCAATGCTCCATCATGCTGGAAAAGGCATTGATTCGTCGCCGAACTGTTCCTGCATGGTTGGGAGAAGTTGCTCTCTGAGGATGTGTTGGTACCATTCTTTATTCATGGCTGTGTTCTTAAACAAAATTGTGAGTGAGCCCACTCCCTTGGCTGAAAAGCAACGCCACACATGAATGGTCTCAGGATGCTTTACTGTTGGCATGACACAGGACTGATGGTAGCGCTCACCTTGTCTTCTCTGGACAAGCTTTTTTCTGGATGCCCCAAACAATCGGAAAGGGGATTCATCAGAAAAAATGACTTTACCCCAGTCCTCAGCAGTCCAATCCCTGTACCTTTTGCAGAATATCCGTCTGTCCCTGATGTTTTTCCTGGAGAGAAGTGGCTTCTTGGCTGCCCTTCTTGACAGCAGGCCATCCTCCAAAAGTCTTCGCCTCACTGTGCGTGCAGATGCACTCACACCTGCCTGCTGCCATTCCTGAACAAGCTCTGTATTGGTGGTGCCTCGCAGCTGAATCAACTTTAGGAGACGGTCCTGGTGCTTGCTGGACTTTCTTGGGTGCCCTGAAGCCTTTTTCACAACAATTGAACCACTCTCCTTGAAGTTCTTGATGATCCAATAAATGGTTGATTTAGGTGCAATCTTACTGGCAGCAATATCCTTGCCTGTGAAGGACTTTTTGTGCAAACCAATGATGATGGCACGTGTTTCCTTGCAGGTAACCATGGTTGACAGGAAGAACAATGATTTTAAGCACCACCCTCCTTTTGAAGCTTCCATTCTGTTGTTCGAACTCAATCAGCATGACAGAGTGATCTCCAGCCTTGTCCTCGTCAACACTCACACCTGTTTTAACGAAAGAATCACTGACATGATGTCAGCTGGTTCTTTTGTGGCAGGGCTGAAATGCAGTGGAAATGTTTTGGGGATTCAGTTTATTTGCATGGCGAAGAGGGTCTTTGCAATTAATTGTAATTAATCTGCTCACTTTTCATAACATTCTGGAGTATATGCAAATTGCCATCATACAAACTGAGGCAGCAGACTTTGTGAAAATGAATATTTGTGTCATTCTCAACTTTTGGCCATTTAGTGCTTTATCCGGGTAGCTGAAAAATAGAGCATTGCAGTAGTCTAACCTAGAAGGAACAAAAGCATGGATTAATTTTTCTGCATCATTTTTGGACAGAAAGTTGCTGATTTTTGCAATGTTACGTAGATGGATAAAAGCTGTCCTCAAAATTATCTTGATAAGTTCGTCAAAAGAGAGATCAGGGTCCAGAGTAACGCAGAGGTCCTTCACAGTTTTATTTTAGACAACTGTACAACCATGAAGATTAATTGTCAGATTCAACAGAAGATCTTTCTTGGGACCTAAAACTAGCATCTCTGTTTTGTCCGAGTTTAAAAGTAGAAAGTATGCAGGCATCCACTTCCTTATGTCTGAAACACAGGCTTCCAGGTAGGGCAATTTTGGGGCTTCCCCATGTTTCATCGACATGTACAGCTGTGTCGTCCCCATAGCTGGTGGTGATTGATGGTATCAATAGCAGCACTCAGGTCTAGGAGCACGAGGACAGATGCCATTAAAAGGTCATTTTCCAACTTCACAAGTGCAGTCTCTGCTATGATGTGGTCTAAAACCAGGCTGTTTTGTATACATTGTTTGTCTTCAGGAAGGCAGTGAGTTGCTGCGCAACAGCTTTTTTTTTTTTAAATGAGAGGAATGGGCGATTCGGGTATAGGCCCATTTGTATATATTTTCTGGTTCGAGGTTTAGCTTTTTCAAGAAAGGCTTTATTACTGCCACTTTTAGTGAGTTTGGTCCACATCCGGTGGATAGAGAGCCGTTTATTATGTTCAACATAGGAGGGCCAAGCACAGGAAGCAGCTCTTTCAGTAGTTTATTTGGAATAGGGTCCAGTATGCAGCTTGAAGGTTTAGAGGCCATGACTATTTTCATCAATGTGTCAAGAGATATAGTACTAAAACACTTGAGTGTCTCCCTTGATCCTAGGTCCTGGCAGTGTTATGCAGACTCAGGACAACTGAGCTTTGGAGGAATACGCAGATTTAATTGAGGAGTCCGTAATTTGCTTTCTAATGATCATTATCGTTTCCTCAAAGAAGTTCATGAATTTATCACTGCTGAAGTGAAAGCCATCCTCTGTTGGGGAATGCTGCTTTTTAGTTAGCTTTGCGAAAAATAGGATGATCGAGCAGCAGTGACGGCTCGTTGATACCGCAAGCTAGTCGGAAGACTTCCAGGTTGGTGTAGCGCTATTTCCGGTCTAATTTTCTGGAAGCTTGCTTCAGAGCTCAGGTATTGTCTGTATACCAGGGAGCTAGTTTCTTATGACAAATGTTTTTTGTTTTTAGGGGTGAGACTGCATCTAGGGTATTACACAAGGTTAAATTGAGTTCCTCAGTCGGTGGTTAACTGATTTTTGTACTCTGATGTCCTTGGGTAGGTTGAGGGAGTCTGGAAGGGCATCTAGGAATCTTTGGTTTGTCTGAGAATTTATAGCACGCCTTTTGATGATCCTTGGGGTCTGAGCAAATGAGTTGTTGCGATTGCAAATGTAATAAAATGGTGGGGCGATAGTCCAGGATTATGAGGAAAAACATTAAGATCCACAACATTTATTCAGCCGGACACTGCCACAGAGTATGACTGTGGCAGTGAGTAGGTCCGGAGACATGTTGGACAAAACCCACTGAGTCGATGATGGCTCTGAAAGCCTTTTGGAGTGGGTCTGTGGACTTTTCCAGGTGAATATTAGTCACCAAAAATGGTAATATTATCGGCCATGACTACAAGATCCGATAGGAATTCAGGGAACTCAGGGAGGAACGCTGTATATGGCCCAGGAGGCCTGTAAAATAGTAGCTATAAAAAGTGATTGAGTAGGCTGCATAGATTTCATGACAAGAAGCTGAAAAGATGAAAACTGTTTTTTTGTGAATTGAAATGTGCTTTTGTTTATGTTAGCAACACCTCCGCCTTTGTGGGATGCACAGGGGATATGGTCTCTAGTGTAACCAGGGGGAGAGGCCTCATTTAACACAGTAAATTCATCAGGCTTAAGCCATGTTTCAGTTAGGCCAATCACATCAAGATTATGATCAGTGATTAGTTCATTGACTATAACTGCCTTTGAAGTGAGGGATCTAACATTAAGTCACCCTATTTTGAGAATTGAGATATCACAATCTCTTTCAATAATGACAGGGATGGAGGAGGTCTTTATTCCAGAGAGATTGCTAAAGTGAACACTGCCATGTTTAGTGTTGCCCAAACTAGATCAAGGCACAAACAGTCTCAATGGGGATAGTTGAGCTGACTACACTGACTGTGCTAGTGGCAGGCTGGCTAACAGCCTGCCACCTGGCCCTGTCTATGTTAGTAGATGAGATGAGAGCACCCCTCCAGCTAGGATGGAGTCCGTCACTCCTCAGCAGGCCAGGCTTGGTCCTGTTTGTGGGTGAGTTCCAGAAAGAGGGCCAATTATCTACAAATTCTATCTTTTGGGAGGGGCAGAAAACAGTTTCATCTTTGCCTCGATCCTGACTAGACTACCAGTCCCTGCTGCTTTAAAACTTTCCCACAGCATGATGCTCCTACCACCATGCTTCACTGTAGGGATGGTGCCAGGTTTCCTCCAGACGTGATGCTTGGCATTCAGACCAAAGAGTTCAATCTTGGTTTCATCAGACCAGAAAATGTTGTTTCTCATGGTCTGAGACGCTTTAGGTGGCATTTGGCAAACTCCAAGCGGGCTGTCATGTGCCGTTTACTGAGGAGTGACTTCCGTCTGGCCACTACCATAAAGGACTGGTTGGTGGAGTGCTGCAGAGATGATTGTCCTTATGGAAGTTTCTCCCATTTCCCCAGAGGAACTCTGGAGCTTTGTTAGTGACCATCGGGTTCTTGGTCACCTCCCTGACCAAGGCCCTTCTCCCCTGATTGCTCAGTTTGGCTGGGCAGCCAGCTCTAGGAAGAGCCTTGGTGGTTCTAAATTTCTTCTATTTAAGAATGATGGAGGCTACCCACCACTGCGACCTGTATGCTCTCGTTGGCTGGCCCTCGCTTCATACTCGTCGCCAAATCCACTGGCTCCAGGTCATCTACAAGACCCTGCTAGGTAAAGTCCCCCCTTAACTCAGCTTGCTGGTCACCATAGCAGCACCCACCTGTAGCACGCGCTCCAGCAGGTATATCTCTCTGGTCACCCCCAAAACCAATTCCTCCTTTGGCTGCATCTCCTTCCAGTTCTCTGCTGCCAATGACTGGAACAAACTACAAAAATCTCTGAAACTGGAAACACTTATTGAAAGATTAGTGGAATCTGTGTGGGTAGCTGGACAGGTAGGATGACTGACAGTGAAGGTGAACAGGTGGTCACGTGTCAGGTGACAGAGGAATGGATGAGACTGAGGCAGGAATTCCTTTAACCATAAAGTGGTATATTTACTGAGAAGTCTGCTGCATCACAAAGGAAACAAATAACATGTATCCAATCAAAGATCAAATCATATCATTCATTATTAACATAATTTAGGGAATTCAACAGTCCAGTTCATTAAGAAGTCAATAGTAATCATCCGCGAGTCATTTAGGCTCATAACTATTTATCATAAATCATGAAAGAATACAAACAGTGAATGGTGATACAATTTATAATCCCCATGATCAAAGTCAATCAGTTAGCAAACAATGACGTTTCTCATTTCACTCTCTCAATTGGTCTTTGTGTACATATAATTCATTTCAATACACATGAACCATATCGATTACATAATTGGCCTATGAGGATCTGTAGGGCCGTGATCATTGACAATTCACATTGCACAATATGTTTGAAGCTGCGCTCCAGGCCGCGCGCCGCAGTAATAACTATTAACAGTAACTGCATGGCCCACTCTCCCGATCGACACTGATAATTCAGATGAAATGTAACATAGTCAGTGGATTCAATGACGCACAGAACTTTTGGATCAGATGGAGTTAAGAAAGAGAGAGCAGCGAGATCAGGCGATGGCAATTTCCTCCTTTTATGGAGTTGAGATCTGTCGGACATTTCCACCTGACTTAATTAAAGTGCCCCTGGCCCAGCTGAGTAAATGCCAATGAATTAAAGGATTATTCCACCAACTCCATGGGCCTTTTCTACACTTATCTCCCTCAGTAGCTTTAAGCACTAGCTGTCAGAGCAGCTCACAGATTACTGCACCTGTACATAGCCCATCTATAATTTAGCCCAAACAACTACCTCTTCCCCTACTGTATTTATGTTGCTCCTTTGCACCCCATTATTTCTATTTCTACTTTGTACATATTTCCACTGCAAATCTACCATTCTAGTGTTTTACTTGCTATATTGTATTTGCTTCGCCACCATGGCTTTTTTAAATATATATTTTTTTACCTTTACCTCCCTTATCTCACCTCATTTGCTCACATTGTATATGGACTTGTTTATACTGTATTATTGACTGTATGTTTGTTTTACTCCATGTGTGACTGTGTTGTATGTGTCGAACTGCTTTGCTTCATCTTGGCCAGTTCGCAATTGTAAATGAGAACTTGTTCTCAACTTGCCTACCTGGTTAAATAAAGGTGAAATAAAATAAATAAATAACGCAAGGTATAATTCAATGGTAATATAATATGTAAGAATGGACTGACTATGTTTGAAAGCAAAAGTCGAATTGATAACATTATTGGCTTTAGATTTTAATAATAGCAAGCTAGGAGTGATGGTTATCTAAACTAGCAAGTCTGTTTGTTTGGTTTTCAAGGCAACTACTGTCCCGTCTCTAGTAAATTTGCGCGCTACCTCAGTGGATGTTTTAACATATTTCTACCTGCTAATGAAAACATTCCCAGTGGTAAATGTTCTAAATTGTAGCCATGGTGTAAAAGGGATAATCAATTCAGGGCTCTATGCGTTCTCTGGAAAATAACGAACGACGTGAAAGGTGGGTTCCACGACGCGCTATAAAAAACGACGTGGAATAGCGCGTCGTAGAACCCACCATTCACGTCGTTTTTTGTCTTCCAGAGAACGCATAGAGCTCTGAGTTGATTATCCTTTACTTATTATATTCTACGGAGCCATTTACTTTGCTACTATTCTTTAATTTTTATTTTTGTTGTTGCATTGTCGAGAAGGAAGTAAGAATTTTGTTGCGTAACCCATGCACAAGACTAATAAAACCTGAAACGTTAAACACTCAAATATAGCAAATGTGGTCAAACAACGCTGAAAGTACTGTACGCCGCACTAAAAACAAGCTGCAGTTGGCTCAGGGTCTGATCATTGTTCATATGACATTGCGACATACAGGAATGCTGTCTTCTTTGCTTTCAAATCTGAGGGAAATCGTTGGAAATGTAAACACACATGATCGAATAGACCCAATCCCAAAACGTACACGCATATAGATCAAATGTCCTAACAGACTCATATCCTTTTGTTAAACGCCACCTAATTATTAACAAGTCTTCCTACTGCAATGTCTCAGGAAATTAGCAGAAAACGTAGACATGTCCAGAATCATCATGGAATAGGCAGACCCTACACGTGTGCACTACTTTAGAGAAAGTAGGTCTGCGGACACTTACATTTACATTTACATTTAAATCATTTAGCAGACGCTCTTATCCAGAGCGACTTACAAATTGGTGCATTCACCTTAATGACATCCAGTGGGACAGTCATCTTTTACAATAGTGCATCTAAAACTTAGGGGGGGTGGGGTGAGAGGGATTACTTAACCTATCCTAGGTATTCCTTAAAGAGGTGGGGTTTCAGGTGTCTCCGGAAGGTGGTGATTGACTCCGCTTAACAATCATTTGAGCTAAACCCTGTTCCCTGTTCCCTAAACACAACCTGATGATAAACAATTAGAACATTCCACTCTCTTTTTTTGCTTAGCTGCTGGAAATTGCGAAAGGTTGAGAACCAGAAACATATGCTTTAACTTCTTTCCTCCTAATGGTGGTAACAGTCTCCTGCCTTCTTTTACTAATGGTGGTAACAGTCTCCTGCCATCTTTTACTAATGGTGGTAACAGTCTCCTGCCTTCTTTCACTAATGGTGGTAACAGTATCCTGCCTTCTTTTACTAATGGTGGTAACAGTCTCCTGCCTTCTTTTACTAATGGTGGTAACAGTCTCCTGCCATCTTTTACTAATGGTGGTAACAGTCTCCTGCCATCTTTTACTAATGGTGGTAACAGTCTCCTGCCTTCTTTTACTAATGGTGGTAACAGTCTCCTGCCTTCTTTTACTAATGGTGGTAACAGTCTCCTGCCTTCTTTTACTAATGGTGGTAACAGCCTCCTGCCTTCTTTTACTAATGGTGGTAAGTCTCCTGCCTTCTTTTACTAATGGTGGTAACAGTCTCCTGCCTTCTTTTACTAATGGTGGTAACAGTCTCCTGCCTTCTTTTACTAATGGTGGTAACAGACTCCTGCCTTCTTTTACTAATGGTGGTAACAGACTCCTGCCTTCTTTTACTAATGGTGGTAACAGTCTCCTGCCATCTTTTACTAATGGTGGTAACAGTCTCCTGCCATCTTTTACTAATGGTGGTAACAGACTCCTGCCTTCTTTTACTAATGGTGGTAACAGACTCCTGCCTTCTTTTACTAATGGTGGTAAGACTCCTGCCTTCTTTTACTAATGGTGGTAACAGACTCCTGCCTTCTTTTACTAATGGTGGTAACAGTCTCCTGCCTTCTTTTACTAATGGTGGTAAGTCTCCTGCCTTCTTTTACTAATGGTGGTAACAGTCTCCTGCCTTCTTTTACTAATGGTGGTAACAGTCTCCTGCCTTCTTTTACTAATGGTGGCAACAGTCTCCTGCCTTCTTTCACTAATGGTGGCAACAGTCTCCTGCCTTCTTTCTGTGATGGAAAAGGACTTAGTTCAGTAAATTAGCAGCGTCAGAGTACCATGATGTTCAAGTAGCCTAAGTAAATATGTTTCTCTCGACTCATGAAGTGTCATCCCATCCTTTTAAATTGTAGACAGTGCTGGATGAGGCCATTAATGTTGGCTTTATAGTCATGAGGCGCATCTTCATGCAGAATGGAAGTCTCTTTTGAGGAATATTTCCTGGCTGTTAGCAGTATTTACAACACCAGGGTCATGTCTTACTGCCTGCATCTTTTAAAGTTTTTCCATCTTGCATTTTATAGTTGTATCCAACCTATGCATTGGTATTGATAGTAGTACTTCACCTCTATATGTCATTTGTCTAGAGGACAATCCTATCTGCCAATTGAGTGACAGCATTGAGTTGGATATAGACTACCATTGGTTGTCCTTATTTTCCCCAATATCCACAAATGATCTGACAGCATGTGGTTCCATACTCTCTCCTGATTTGTTGTCATGGTCCGTCTGCACAGATGACGTGTCCGGGAGCAGCGCTGAGTACCCAGACCGTGTGTCCATGATGGAGGGGCGTCTGCAGGCACAGGAAGATGAGATCATGCTGCTGAAGTCATCACTCGCCGATGCGCTACGCAGGCTCCGCCTCCACGACCAGTTGATCCCCCTGCTTAAACAGCAGATCATCGCAGGTGGATGGCCAACCATCAGACCACAGTTGTACTCTTAACGTTATTGTGCCCGAACTGTACTGTGCTGGCTTTGATATTTTCTTCACAGCACGGTTCCAGCAAATATCTTGAATGTTTAACCAGGCCGGTAAAGTGCAGCTCGGCTCAGTAGTGTGAAAAGGGTTGAAGATGATTAACTGCAGTACACAAGCAATAAGCTGTAACCGATACATTATCCTACCCATGTCGTGTGCTTCTATGAAAATTCCATCCTTGCACTAAATGTGTGTGATTGTGTCCATTTTGTGCCCTCAGTAAACCCTGCAGCCTCCCGTGTCCTGAACCAGGTTTACTGCTCTGACGGTTTCTCCAGTTCCCGTAAACTGTCCTCCAGCTCAGCCCTGGACAGCCCCCGCCACCCTGCCACCAGGTACTGTGCCAGGCCAGTGCAGAGGGACTGTGGGCATGGAATGGGTTGGCTGGCATGTTTGTCCAGAGCCATATATGAAGATATGGCTCAAACATAATCAGTGTGTGGAAATAAGGCATAGTTTGACTGTCTTTGGACTTGATGACCAGAATGTTACAGTTGAAATGGGAAGTTTACATACACCTTAGCCAAATACATTTAAACTCAGTTTTTCACAATTCCTGACATTTATTCATGGTAAGAATTCCCTGTCTTAGGTCAGTTAGGATCACCACTTTATTTTAAGAATGTGAAGTGTCAGAATAATAGTAGAGAGAATGATTTTTTTCCGCTTTTATTTCTTTCATCACATTCCCAGTGGGTCAGAAGTTCACATCCACTCAAGTAGTATTTGGTAGCATTGCCTTTAAATTGTTTAACTTGGGTCAAACGTTTCAGGTAGCCTTCCACAAGCTTCCCACAATAAGTTGGGTGAATTTTGACCCATTCCTCCTGACAGAGCTGATGTAACTGAGTCAGGTTTGTAGGCCTCCTTGCTCGCACATGCTTTTTCAGTTCTACCCACAAATCTTCTATAGGATTGAGGTCAGGGCTTTGTGATGGCCACTCCAATACCTTGACTTTGTTGTCCTTATGCCATTTTGCCACAACTTTGGAAGTATGCTTGGGGTCATTGTCCATTTGGAAGACCCATTTGCGACCAAGGATTAACTTCCTGACTGATGTCTTGAGATGTTGCTTCAATATTTCCACATACCTTTCCCCCTCCATGATGCCATCTATTTTGTGAAGTGCACCAGTCCCTCCTGCAGCAAAGCACCCCCACAACATGATGCTGCCACCCACGTGCTTCATGGTTGGGATGGTGTTCTTCGGCTTGCAAGCCTCCCCCTTTTTCCTCCAAACATAATGATGGTCATTATGGCCAAACAGTTCTATTTTTGTTTCATCAGACCAGAGGACATTTCTCCAAAAAGTACGATTTGTCCCCATGTGCAGTTGCAAACCGTAGACTGGCTTTCATTATGGTGGTTTTGGAGCAGTGGCTTCTTCCTTGCTGAGCGGCCTTTCAGGTTATGTTGATATAGGGCTCGGTTTACTGTGGATATGGATACTTTTGTACCTGTTTCCTCCAGCATCTTCACAAGGTCCTTTGCTGTTGTTCTGGGATTGATTTGCACTTTTCACACCAAAGTATGTTCAGCTCAAGGAGACAGAACGTGTCTCCTTCTTGTGAGGTATGACGGCTGCGTGGTCCCATCGTGTTTATACTTGTGTACTATTGTTTGTACAGATGAACATACCTTCAGGCATTTGGAAATTGCTCCCAAGGATGAACCAGACTTGTGGAGGTCTACAATTTTTTTTCTGAGGTCTTGGCTGATTTCTTTTGATTTTCCCGTGATGTCAAGCAGAGAGGCATTGAGTTTGAAGGTTGGCCTTGAAATACATCCACAGGTACACCTCCAATTGACTCAAATGACGTCAATTAACCTATCAGAAGCTTCTAAAGCCATGACATAATTTTCTGGAATTTTCCAAGCTGTTTAAAGGCACGGTCAACTTAGTGTATATAAACTTCTGACCCACTGGAATTGTGATACAGTGAAATAATTTGTCTGGTAACAATTGTTGGAAAAATTACTTGTCATGCACAAAGTAGATGTCCTAACCGACTTGCCAAAACTATCGTTTGTAAACAAGACATTTGTGGAGTGGTTGAAAAACTAGTTTTAATGACTCCAACCTAAGTGTATGTACATTTCCGCCTTCAACTGTATGTATGTAGGTAGGTAGGTAGGTAGGTAGGTAGGTAGGTAGGTAGGTGTGTATATTTATGTGTAGCATTCATAGACTGTCTTTTTCGTAGTCCTAGTCCCAATCTAAAGTGTATTTAGCACCTAGCCTATTTTTACCTGCCTTGATTCAAAATGTACATTGTTTTTATTGTATATCATGTTTTTCCCCTCTGTAGAGCTTTGAGATGTAACTGTATAATGAAAAGCGCTATACACATTTAATGTAGTTTTATACTGTATAGACACACACTGGCCAGTTTATTAGGTACATCCATCTAGTTGCCTCCTGAACAGCTTGAATTCTTTGTGGTATGGATTCAACAAGATGTCGGAAACATTTGTTGCTCAAATGGTATCAAGGGACCGAAAGTGTGGCAGGAGAAAATTCCCCACACCAGTTCACCACCAACCTGTACCGTTGACACCATGCAGGTTGGGTCCATAGACTCATGCAACTTAAGCCAAATCCTAACTGTGTCATTAGCGTGACGCAACAGGAACCGGAATTGGTTGGACCAAGCAATGTTTTTCCACTCCTCAATTGTCCAGTTTTGGTGATTGTGTGCCCACTGGAGCCACTTCTTCTTGTTTTTAGCTGATAGGAGTGGAACCCGGTGTGGTCGTCTGCTGCAATAGCCCATCCGTGAGAAGGACCAACGAGTTTTGTGTTCTGAGGTGCCTTTCTGCACAACACTGTTGTACTGCACTGTTTTTTTGTCTGTTTCTGGCCCACCTGTTCGCTTGCACCATTCTTGCCCTTCTCCTTCGACCTCTCTCGTGAACAAGCTGCTTTCGCCCACAGGACTGCCGCTGACTAGTTGTTTTGAGTTTTTTGCACCATTCTCGGTAAACTCTAGCCACTGTTGTGCGTGAAAAGCCCAGTCGTTTCTGAGATACTGTATCCGGCGTGCCCGGCACCGACGATCGTGCAACGCTCAAAGTCGCTTCTGTCACTCGTTTTGCCGAACAGAAACTGAATTCGTCTGCCTGCGTGCTATAACAATCCACAACCATGTGACTCACTGTCTGTAGGCGCGATCAATTTTCAAGAACAGTGTGGTGTACTTAATAAACTGTTCAGTGAGTCCTTTCACTCACTCACAGCATTTAACTTGTTTAGGAAAGTCTTATTAGAGTTGAGTAAATTAATAGTTTTCTGTATGATGATTGTTTGTATTCTCTTTATTATTAATCTCAACTCTATACTGTGTGTGTATTTAGCCAAGTACTAAACAGCACTGAAGATGAGAATGGCTCTAATGGGGACTCTACATCCCCTGGCCTCATACATAAGACCCCAACGTATGATCGGGCTACCCAGACAGACCTCACTCCTCTGGTGCAGGACCAGGAGCTCGACAGGGTCCCCCTGGCTCTCACCAGGCCCGTCCAGAGCCTCTCCCTGGAGGATGCCCTCCCCGAGGGGATGTCTCTGACGGAGGAGGCTCGGGCCAAATTCCACCACATCCAGGGACTAGAACTGGAGGAGAAGGACCAGGAAGGGGAGGAGAAGGACCTGAGTTGGGCGTCTTCCGTAGAGGATGCCATCCACCCCACCGCCATCAGGAACCTCCAAGGAGATGACCACCAGGACCCAAATGGCTCCACGGAGAGCTTGAGCTCAGCCTCCCAGACCCCAATCTCAGGGTCCCCAGCCCCCCCTAAGGACCTGTCCGCCAGCCCCCGGAGCGGACCTCTCTCCACCATCCTGGAGGGCAAGAAGAAACCCCTGTGCGTTGTCGCCACCTCTACTTCTCTTCTCCATTCCTACCTGATTGCATGGTTTTAGGGGGAAATCTCCTCTTTTTGACATAGTCTCCTATTCTCTATGCTTTTATTACTACACCGCGCCAGTGTCACAGCCCTAATCTAAGAATCAGTTTGCGGTAGTCAGTTTTGTGATTCTATTAGGTTGCGTTATGGAAAGCCTTCAGTACCAAGGAGCATACCTTACGTGTCTCCCGCTGGATCCGGCTGTGTTATTCTCCATTTGTTTGACAGGGGCTAAATGTGTGTACACTAACCTGGTAATCAAATCTGAGCCTCATCCTTTAATTCAAGCATGAATTGATTCAGCATGATTTCCTCCATGTGGATATTTCAACGGGGCATTTCATCTGACATTCCTTTGGGAGATTTATTTCACTGCATGCTGCTCTAAAATCACACAAATCATTTTACAGCTTCCTCTGCGCGCGCGCGCGTGTGTGTGCGTGTGTGTGTGTGTGCGCGTGTGCGTGTGTGCACATTTGTGGTTGCGTGTTTTGTTGTTTTGTTTGCTAATTATTACTTGCAAGAGGTCTGTTGCCAATTGATAGCATATGTTTCTGTCCATGAAGAAGTCCGTTAGCTCAACCCTGCCACACCATGGAAACTAAGAGGTACTAAGACAGTGGTGTCTAAGTTATGTACAAGGATATGAACTGGGCTATTAAGTTCCAAACTGATCTACCACGTACTATATGCATGTGTGTTATCACTAGGCGCCACAGTGGAGACCCACTGGGCAAAAACTGGTTGAATCAACATTGTTTACACATCATTTCAACCCTCAAAAAAACAATATAATGATGTTGAATCAACATAGAAAACTAATTGGATTTGCAACAAGTCATCAACGTAAGGGCGCTTTTAGATTCCCCCCCCACCCACCCAACTTTTAACCTAAATACAATGACAGGTGAATTTATTGTTATTGATTTCATGCTGAATTCACTCTAGTTGACAACCCAACCAAATATAAATGAAAACTAGACGTTGAACTGACTGTTGTATCCAGTGGGGAGGTCGTCTCTGTTTCACTTCCTATTACGTGTTGTGTTGGAACATCATTGGTCACATGACAAGGGCCATTTCCTCTAATTATTGGGCAAGTCATTATCAGGACAATCTGTGTGTGTGTGTGTTCCAGAAAAAATATGCCCCACACGTTGAAACACGCATTCAACGTTCATTAGTGTGTGTGTTTGTGGAACCCTGCATATAAATCCTCTTATGCTGCCTATCCACTCATTGCCCAGAGCTCGCAGGAACAGTGAGAAACTGGTGAAGGACCCCCAGGAGAAGACAAAGAAGCTGCTGGACAAAAAGGCGGCATCCTCGGCCAACCTACTCAACAGATCCCCCAGTCTGGAGAGGTGAGGGAAGTCCCATCCATCAGCAAGATTGTCTTTCAAACTCATTCTCACATCACATTTTCCTACGACTGCATAAACATGACGTATTTCACCAAGCAGTCACTCGTTGGAGTTCCCTTTCTTCTACTATAATAAAATGACTTTCCCATGAAAAGTCTTGATCTCCCAGTTGCATGAGCTGGGCCCACAGACTGTATAATATAACGTTTGGTCCCAGTGGTTGCGTGAGCTGGGCTGGGCCCAAAGACTGTATAATATAACGTTTGGTCCCAGTGGTTGAAAGGAGTCTCTTGGACATAATGTGTCTGTCTAACAGTTGTATCTTTTCTCACAGCCGGACCAAGGATCTTATCGCCAGAGCAGGTAATGCATATCCAACAACACTATTCTCTGTCCAGACTCGGGTTGCAACCAGGACTTCTGGAAAACAATGGAATTTATTGCATGTTCCTGGAATTTTGCAACCCTACTTTAGACGTTCTATAATGCATTATTCAAACTCTATGTAGTCTTAAATGACTGACTGACAGACTGCTGGCCAGATCTGGCCGTAAGTTTTCATTCCCTTTCTTTAGTTTGGGACACTGAACTGCCTACAAAATGTCAAAGATAGTATTCAGACAGCGCAATACTCGTGCTTAGTTAACTTTTCAGCTTTTAACGAGCGTTGGCTTTTGAGTGTGGTTTAGCTTTATACTGGGACTCGTTCCAAAACCAGAGAGAGTTAAAGCACAGTCCCTCTTCTATTGTATTTAATATTGTCTCTAAGTATTTACCAGTTGAACCTAATGGGGATTCAGTTCGCGTGAAGTCAGTTTCATACGCCCATCAGATTAGCATAATAGTCTGTAAATGTGATCAGTGATCAACACGACAAGGGCTTTCTACGAGACAGAGAGTGCATGGAGTGAGCCTTCAAAAGAGCACAAGTCCGTATCGGAGACTACTACTACTACAACAAGTGACTGACCACTGGACATTGCATCATCTAGTCGTCTATGGGGCTGAAGGTCATTTAGAGTTCATCACTGTCCATTTCTCCGCCCACCACACACAGAAATAAAAACTTGGGCATGAAAATACCTCTCATCATACTGGGATCACAGGAAAAGCAGTGTTTATTTTTACAGTCCCGTTGTCACGAGGCAGAGCAGCAGCCGTTTCTCACGTTAAACACGGGAGAGTCTGTTTAGTACTCCAACGCTCCCTGGAAAGCCATCCATTGTGGTAAGCCGTGCTGCCGCACCACTCCCAGACTCCTGACGGGATGATGGATGTTTTACCGGAGAAGGAAGGAAGCCAAAAATATTTATATATTTTTTGTGTTTTTTTTGGGTCTCTTTCTCTCTTTCTGTGAGCTGTCCAGGACTAGACTTATTAACTTTCTCTGTCTCTATGAGTTGGCCTGAGACAGGTCTGCCTTTATTCCGCATGAGTTTAGGTTGTCTCTTAACTGCCTCTCCTGCATCATGAGAGGGCTGTAAAGTGTAACCAGGTCATATAGATAAGCAGTAACTGAATTGAACTATGTCCTACTCACTACTTCCCAACTGAATGGCAATACTTGCAAGTGGCAATCATGTGAAAATGCCACTTCATTTTAAATCAATCAAAAGCAGTCATTGATGTGTTTCAACAGGGTCCAGGAGCGGTATGAGGTAGACCCATGGGGATATTCCAAATGGGGTCAACAATGACTAATAAAAAGAAATCTACCTAACAAAACAGGTCATTACTATATAGTTAAACTGCAGACTTTCCCTCCCTTGTGACGTGAGCCCTGCTTTTTAGTTTTATAACCTTTTTCAAAGCGACACAGACAGATTCCCACCAGAAACATCCCAAACCAGAACCATCAACATGTAAAACCCATTCTCCTCTCCCCGAACCTTTTAAATTGAAGTAACAGTCGTCTAGATGATTTGCTCATAGACCTCATTCGACCGGCTCTGAATCTGGTCCCGAAGGGTCCGTAATGTCAAAGCATGATCTGCTCTGCTGGAATCAGCTGTGATTTAGTGTTCCTAAGTTCCTTGTTTATTTGTCTCTCTTCCTCTCTTCTCGTAGGATCTCCCGGGTCCAGACGAGGAACCCAAGGTATGAAACGTCATGTGTTAACTGTTATGTCATTCAACTAAATGTAGGTGCTTGGGATTCATACAGGCTAATGGTACAGACTGTTGACTTATTGTTATGGAGTGAATTATTGGTAGATATTGTAGCATCACCAGGGCTTTGGTAATTTAGGCAGGCTGTTGAAAGAGCAAAACATTTGAGGATAAGATTAAGTTCATATTGACCCATGGTAGTGCTTGGAGATTAATATGTATCCAATGTCCAGTCTTGTCTTACATTATTTTTCACCCTCTTTCATTGGCTGACAGGTCAATCAATCAAGATGTTCATCCGTGGTCGACCAATCACCATGTATGTCCCCTCCAACATCCAGAACTACGAGGACCTGAGGATGGAGCCACCTGTAGAGAAACTGGAACTCGATTGGGTGTATCCTTCCTGAGTCCCTCCCACAAGTCACGACCAGTGGGGTGTTGATAATGCAGCATTTTAGTTTTTAAATTCCATTCATGGTTGATTAGAATGTTTCATATTCTATAGTGCTAAGTTTCTTGGATGAAAGCCATGAAGTCCATATTGCCCATCAGTCAGTGAAACATATTTAAGTTATCGAATGTCCTTGAGCCAAGCCATCCTCTCCTCCAGGTAAATGGAAGTTATGTTATCCATAAATCACGTATTATGGGTGTAGCTGTGGGTGAAATTGCTTTAGGCTCAATTAATGATTTAGACTAATGAACCAATGAGATGCTTCAGTGATGTCACCTTGACTGGAGCCGCATAGTTACGGTTACCGAGGACGGGACTGCCGGGCCAACCTGTACCTGCTGTCGTCGGGTGAGGCGGTGTACTTCATCGCCTGTGTGGTGGTGTTGTACCACATCAACAACCGCACACAGCGCCACTACCGCAAACACACAGACTGTGTCCGCTGGTGAGTGGCTCAGATCCAACCTCGACCTCTCGTATCATTACATAACTGTACAAAATCAACTAAAACCAATTGTGATGTTGACTCTTTATGATATCCCAATTTGTCTTTACTTCAGTCTGACCATCCACCCAGACAAGGTACGGGTGGCATCAGGACAGACGGCGGGGGTGGACAAGGATGGAAAGGTGAGGGGCGTTTGGGCTATTTAAAGGCCCAGTGCAGTCAAAAATGTAATTTTCTGTGTTTTATATAGATTTACACACTGCAAATGATCATGCCCTTTTAGTGTAAGAGCTGTTTGAAAAGACCACCTTAAATGTCAGCCTGTTTTGGTCAGGTGGAGTTTTGACCTGCCTAGTGACATCACCAGGTGGTAAATTAGTTAATAGACCAATAAGAAAGAGTGCCAAACCTCTCTGCCAATAACAGCTAGTTTTCAGTTTTCCCCTCCCCACTCAGACCACTCCCAGACAGTCCTAGCAATTTTGGTTTATTTTTGACCATATTAATTGAAAACAATCACTAAGGTACTTAAATGTTAACCAGAAATGGCTCTATTGGACCTTTTTAAGGAACATAATCTGTCACTATTTAAAACTAAAATGTTTCCTTTCTTGCTGGAGTGTCCCCTTTAAGACTGAATTATTATATATATATTTTTAAATGGTCATACTATCAAATCTACAGAAAAAAAAGTATTGTATACATATAATAACACACATGATACTTATTATCAATCCTTGTCTAATTTATGTCTTAGCCCCTGCAGCCTTATGTCCATATCTGGGATTCCTCCACACTGATCACCCTACAACAGATAGGACTGGGCACCTTTGAGAGAGGTGTAGGGTCTGTGGCTTTCTCCTTTGCAGTAAGTCTTTATTCCCACTACAAAACAACCCTCCCACACGCACACACTAGATGTTACTAAGTTTATGGCCTATATTTAGTACAGTATTTCTCATCTCACTAAGGCGATTGAAGAACCCCTGACACCTAATCTCCATACAGGACTCTCAAACAAAACCAATACTGGCTTTAATACATTAGTCCTGATTTGTGACTGGGCTGCATCATCTCTCCATCTGTCATATGCCCTCTCACTGGTTCTTTCTCTCCTTTCCGTCTTACTTCTCCTCTGCTTGCAGGACGCTGGAGCCTTCCTCTGTGTGATTGATGACTCCAATGAACACATGCTGTCTGTGTGGGACTGTGCCAAAGGAACCAAGCACACAGAGGTTAAGGTAAAGCAATGCACCAAGACACGCACATGTGCACACACTCACGTTTTCATGCAAGCACACAGGCACGTACAAAGACACACACACAGATTCCTATTCATATTGCAATTAATCAATACCATTTACAGTATACATCTTGATACGGCTTCCTTGTGTTATAACAACCAAAGAATACCCCTATCTTTGCAGGTAGCCAAGCCTGTAATTTGCATGCGTAGGCTGTTAAAGACGGCATTACATTAGTGAGAATCTTCAGATCCCTGAAAAGGAGGCCTATTTGCATAGATTAAGCCAAAATAAATTCTTCCACATCACCTAGTTCTGTCACATGCTTTTGTCCCAAATGTTTTTACTTCCCTGAGAGTCATTTCAGCGGTGTTGCCACGGCAACTGTGTAAATATTTTAGACTGAATTTGTCCGCCGGTGTGTGCTCTATATGCATCTGTGTGTGTGTGTGTTAGAGGGGTTTGGATATTAGGTGGGTGTTTATATGACATCATTTTCTCTCTTGGTCTCAAGTTTCTTGTAGCACACATGCAGAACTTCTCGTATTTTCGCCAAATTGATTTAGCATAAGCATCATTTGTCATGAGTGCCCTAGATTCGAGAATCTCCAGTGAAATTTGGGAGTGGTCACAAGGAGTGGTTAGGGAGAAGGTTCAGCCCACGTAAATATATAAGATGGTTCAAAGTATGTAACATTTGCCCATCCCCCGCTGGACTGTAATGCATCTGCAAATTGAAACTAAGTTGCAGAAGTGTTATGCCCTATCATACAATCTGAACGGTCCTCAAGTCAATTCCAAGGTTGGCAAATTTGTAGAAATGCAGGTGTGAGATAAACATTGGAGTTCACAGTGATTTTGCATTTGAGTGAATTATCTGATTATTAAATGTTCTCCGTGTGTGTGTGTGTGTGTTAATCCAGAGCACCAACGAGGCAGTGTTTGCAGTGGAGTTCAACCCCAGCGACAGCACCAACATCATCACTTGTGGAAAGTCTCACATCTATTTCTGGACCCTGAGTGCAGGCTCACTCACCAAGAAACAGGGTATCTTTGGGGTGAGGGAAGTCCCTTAACTACTCTTCATCTGAAAAGTATTTTTCACATAGACAAAAGATATGTGACCAATGGGTATATCAAACCCGTCTCATCTGTATGACTCAAGGAAGACTATTCTAGCCCATTGAGCTAAAGCCTAGACCAACTCTGGAGGCGAAAACGAGTCTGCAGGTCTCACGCAAGGCTACTTCTCACTAAACCTCCTCCGCTACATATCGTCATTCAAACCTATTATCGGTTTGTAATGTTGCTCTACTTTCCTCCGTCAGAAATACAAGAAGCCCAAGTTCATCCAGTGCTTTGTGTTCAGCCTGACGGGAGACGTGCTGACTGGGGACTCGGAGGGGAACATCCTGACATGGGGCAAATCACCCGGCGACGTCAAGACACTGGGGAAAGGGGCCAAAGGTAATGTTACGCTCTGTTCCAAACGGACTCCCAATATGGACGAGGCTCTCCATGTGAAATACAGTGTATATAAACTAATAATACAATATCATCTGATTTAGTACCTCCTTAGCCACACATGTCTGGTACATTATTGGCTATCTTTTCCGCTTGCTCTCCGAATGTGAGAGACCTGTGACAAAAGACAACAAGGTAATCTTCTTCACCTCCTCTCTCTCTCTCTCCCTTCTGTTGAAGAGACGTTCCAGATCATGCGTCAGACACGGGCCCATGACGGCAGTGTGTTTACACTGTGTATGCTGCAGGGGGGCGCTCTCCTCAGCGGCGGGGGCAAAGACCGTAAGATCATCCGCTGGAGCGCAGACCTGGCGCCCGAGCGAGAGTGTGAGGTGAAAGATGCGTGTGTGTGTTTGCATTGTCACTCTTAATAACAAAACCGAGCGTGTTTCAACATTTAAGACCTTTTTGTATGTATTTGTGTGTAATTTCAGAATAAAGTATATGAATTTATTATAGATTCCAGAAAAGTTTGGTGCGGTCCGTTGCATCACAGATGTAAACGGGGAAGAGGTGTTGGTTGGTACCACCCGAAATGCCATCCTGAGGGGCACTTTCTCTGACGGCTTTGTGGCCATAGTGCAGGTATGTTAACATTGGCATGATGGAGTATGTACTGGGTGGTATGTGAAGTGGTTTGTGGTTAAACACCTGGTCTGCACATGTTCTGCTCTCCGATCTCCTACACTTTTCCGTTCTTCCCAAAGTGCGCACTTTCTCACTCCCCCTCATGGATTTCTAAGTATTATATTGTTGTATGCATGAGTCATGACACATGGGTTAGGAGTTTCCACCGTGTCTTACACAATATCCATTCCTTTTAAATCCACAATGGCAGTGAACAAGTGCACACTACAGGGAGAAGCATAGAGAATAGACCCCTAAAACCAGTGTGTGTATGGAGTCTGTGTGTGTTGCTCTCCCCCGTGCAGGGTCATGTGGATGAGATGTGGGGTTTGGCTACTCACCCCTCTCAGGATGTCTTCCTCACCTGTGGACATGACCGACAGGTGTGCGTGTGGAACACAGCAGAGCACAAACTGGACTGGTGCACCACACTGGAGGTGGGCGGGAGTGGACAATACACAAACACCCCTACACATATAAACACATGCACACTCCTACACATATAAACACATGCACACTCCTACACATATAAACACATGCACACCCCTACACATATAAACACATGCACACCCCTACACATATAAACACATGCACACTCCTACACATATAAACACATGCACACTCCTACACATATAAACACATGCACACTCCTACACATATAAACACATGCACACTCCTACACATATAAACACATGCACACCCCTACACATATAAACACATGCACACTCCTACACATATAAACACATGCACACCCCTACACATATAAACACATGCACACCCCTACACATATAAACAAATGCACACCCCTACACATATAAACAAATGCACACTCCTACACATATAAACACATGCACACTCCTACACATATAAACAAATGCACACTCCTACACATATAAACACATGCACACTCCTACACATATAAACACATGCACACTCCTACACATATAAACACATGCACACTCCTACACATATAAACACATGCACACCCCTACACGTGTAAACACATGCACACCCCTACACGTATAAACACATGCACACTCCTACACGTATAAACACATGCACACTCCTACACGTATAAACACATGCACACCCCTACACGTATAAACACATGCACACCCCTACACGTATAAACACATGCACACCCCTACACGTATAAACACATGCACACCCCTACACGTATAAACACATGCACACCCCTACACGTATAAACACATGCACACCCCTACACGTGTAAACACATGCACACCCCTACACATGTAAACACATGCACACCCCTACACATGTAAACACATGCACACCCCTACACATGTAAACACATGCACACCCCTACACATGTAAACACATGCACACCCCTACACATGTAAACACATGCACACCCCTACACATGTAAACACATGCACACCCCTACACATGTAAACACATGCACACCCCTACACATGTAAACAAATACTGATATTCATACTGTATTTTTCAGGAGTATGGGCTGTGTGCAGACTTCTGTCCTAATGGGGCCGTGGTGTCTGTTGGGCTCAGCACAGGCAGGTGAGACGCTCCTCTCTGAAATACCACAGCATCAAACTTCTTTCAGGAGACACGTCTCTCTGGCTAGAGAGTAGAGCAGGAAATAGTCCCAGTTGGTATTCACGTAATAATAAGGGATTCGCCTCGACTACACCCACAAATTGGGGAAAATGGACATTGTTTCCTATTCAAATCTATTTTTATAGCCCTTCTTACATCAGCTGATATCTCAAAGTGCTGTACAGAAACCCTGCCTAAAACTCCAAACAGCAAGCAATGCAGCTGTAGAAGCACAGTGGCTAGGAAAAACTCCCTAGAAAGGCCAAAACCTAGGAAGAAACCTAGAGAGGAACCAGGCTATGAGGGGTGGCCAGTCCTCTTCTGGCTGTGCCGGGAGGAGATTTTAACAGAATATGGCCAAGATGTTCAAATGTTCATAAATGACCAGCATGATCAAATAATAATAATCACAGTAGTTGTTGAGGGTGCAGCAAGGCAGCAACTCAGGAGTAAATGTCAGTTGGCTTTTCATAGCCGATCATTATGAGTATCTCTACCACTCATGCTGCCTCTAGAGAGTTTAAAACAGCAGGTCTGGGACAGGTAGCACGTCCGGTGAACAGGTCAGGGTTCCATAGCCGCAGGCAGAACAGTTCAAACTGGAGCAGCAGCACGGCCAGGTGGACTGGGGACAGCATGGAGTCATCATGCCAGGTAGTCCTGAGGCATGGTCCTAGGGCTTAGGTCCTCCGAGAGAAAGAAAGAGAGGAAGAGAGAATTAGAGAGAGCATACTTAAATTCACACAGGACACCGGATAAGACAGAAGAAGTACTCCAGATATAACAGACTGACCCTAGCCCCCTGACACAAACTACTGCAGCATAAATACTGGAGGCTGAGACAGGAGGGGTCAGGAGACACTGTGGCCCCATCCAATGATACCCCCAGACAGGGCCAGACAGGCAGGATATAAACCTACCCACTTTGCCAAAGCACAGCCCCCACACCACTAGTGGGATATCTTCAGACACCAACTTACCATCCTGAGACAAGGCAGAGTATAGCCCACAAAGATCTCCGCCACGGCACAACCCAAGGTTGGGGCGCCAACCCAGACAGGAAGATCACGTCAGTGACTCAACCCACTCAAGTGACGCACCCCTCCTATGACGCACCCCTCCTCCTTGAAATCAGCCCTTGCCTTAACAGGAAGGCAGTGTAGGGAGGCTAGCACTGGAGTAATATGATCAGATTTTTTGGTTCTAGTCAGGATTCTAGCAGCCGTATTTTGCACTAACTGAAGTTTATTTATTGCTTTATCCGGGTAGCCGGAAAGTAGAGCATTGCAGTAGTTTAACCTTGAAGTACCAAAAGCATGTATTAATTTTTCTGCATCATTTTTGGACAGAAAGTTTCTGATTTTTGCAATTTTACGTAGATGGAAAAAAGCTGTCCTTGAAACAGTCTTGATATGTTCGTCAAAAGAGAGATCAGGGTCCAGAGTAACGCGAGGTCCTTCAGTTTTAAATTATTTTTTTGAGGCGACTGTACAACCGTCAAGATTTGTCAGATTCAACAGAAGATCTCTTTGTTTCTTGGGACCTAGAACAAGCATCTCTGTTTTGTCCAAGTTTTTTTTTTAAAGAAGAAAGTTTGCAGCCATCCACTTCCTTATGTCTGAAACACAGGCTTCTAGCGAAGGCAATATTGGGGCTTCACCATGTTTCATTGAAATGTACAGCTGTGTGTCATCCGCATAGCAGTGAAAGTTAACATTATGTTTTCGATTGACATCCCCAAGAGGTAAAATATATAGTGAAAACAATAGTGGTCCTAAAACGGAACCTTGAGGAACACCAAAATTTACAGTTGATTTGTCAGAGGACAAACCATTCACAGAGACAAACTGATATCTTTCCGACAGATAAGATCTAAACCAGGCCAGAACTTGTCCGTTTCGACCAATTTGGGTTTCTAATCTCCAAAAGCAGCACTAAGGTCTAGGAGCACGAGGACAGATGCAGAGCCTCAGTCTGACGCCATTGAAAGGTCATTTACCACCTTCCCAAGTGTAGTCTCAGTGCTATGATTGGGTCTAAAACCAGACTGAAGCATTTCATATACATTGTTTGTCTTCAGGAAGGCAGTGAGTTGCTGTGCAACAGCTTTTTCTAACATTTTTGAGAGGAATGGAAGATTCAATATAGGCCGATAGATTTTTATATTTTCTCGGTCAAGGTTTGGCTTTTTCAAGAAAAAGTGAGTTTGGTACACATCCGGTGGATAGAGAGCCGTTTATTATGTTCAACATAGGAGGGCCAAGCACAGGAAGCAGCTCTTTCAGTAGTTTAGTTGGAATAGGGTCTAGTATGCAGCTTGAAGGTTTAGAGGCCATGATTATTTTCATCATTGTGTCAAGAGATGTGGTACTAAAACACTTGAGCGTCTCTCTTGATCCTAGGTCCTGGCAGAGTTGTGCAGACTCAGGACAACTGAGCTTTGGAGGAATACGCAGATTTAAAGAGGAGTCCGTAATTTGCTTTCTAATGATCATTATCTTTTCCTCAAAGAAGTTGATTAATTTATTACTGCTGAAGTGAAAGCCATCCTCTCTTGGGGAATGCTGCTTTTTAGTTAGCTTTGCGACAGTATCAAAAAGAAGTTTCGGATTGTTCTTATTTTCCTCAATTAAGTTGGAAAAATAGGATGATCGAGCAGCAGTGAGGGCTCTTCGATACTGCGCAGTACTGTCTTTCCAAGATAGTCGGAAGACTTCCAGTTTGGTGTGGCGCCATTTTTGTTCCAATTCTCTGGAAGCTTGCTTCAGAGCTCTGGTATTTTCTGTATACCAGGGAGCTAGTTTCTTATGACAAATGTTTTTAGTATTTAGGGGTGCAACTGCAGCTAGGGTATTGCAAGGTTTAATTGAATTCCTCAGTTAGGTGGGTAACTGATTTTTGTTCTCTGATGTCCTTGGGTAGGCAGAGGGAGTCTGGAAGGGCATCGATGAATCTTTGGGTTGTCTGAGAATTTATAGCAAATCATTAAAAATGTGAATATTATCTGCTATGACTACAAGGTCTGATAGGAATTCAGGGAACTCATTGAGGAATGCTGTATGTGGCCCAGGAGGCCTGTAAACAGTAGCTATAAAAAGTGACTGAGTAGGCTGCATAGATTTCATGACTAGAAGCTCAAAAGACGAAAACGTCTGGGGTTTTTTGTAAATTGAAATTTGCTAGCGTAAATGTTAGCAACACCTCCACCTTTGCGGGATGCACGGGGGATATGGTCACTAGTGTAACCAGGAGGTGAGGCCTCATTTAACACAGTAAATTCATCAGGCTTAAACCATGTTTCAGTCAGTTTGACTATAACTGCCTTTGAAGTAAGGGATCTAACATTAAGTAGCCTTATTTTGAGATGTGAGGTATCACGATATCTTTCAGGAATGGAGGAGGTCTTTATCCTAATGAGATTGCTAAGGCGACCACCGCCATGTTAGTTTTGCCCAACCTAGGTCGAGGCACAGACTCGGTCTCAATGGGGAAAGCTGAGCTGACTACACTGACTGTGCTAGTGGCAGACTCCACTAAGCTGGCAGGCTGGGTAACAGCCTACTGCCTGGCCTGCACCCTATTTCATTGTGGAGCTAGAGGAGTTAGAGCCCTGTCTATGTTTGTAGAAGATGAGAGCACCCCTCCAGCTAGGATGGAGTCTGTCACTCCTCAACAGGCCAGGCTTGGTCCTGTTTGTGGGTGAGTCTCAGAAAGAGGGCCAACTATCTACAAATTCTATCTTTTGGGAGGGACAGAAAACAGTGTTCAACCAGCGATTGAGTTGTGAGACTCTGTTGTAGAGCTCATCACTCCCCCTAACTGGGAGGGGGCCAGAGACAATTTATCGATGCCGACACATCTTTTGAGCTGATTTATATGCTGAAGCTATGTTGCGCTTGGTGACCTCTGACTGTTTCATTCTAACATCGTTGGTGCCTACGTGGATACCAATATCTCTATACTCTCTACACTCACCAGTTTTATCTTTAGCCAGCACCATCTTCAGATTAGCCTGAGCTTCGGTAGCCCTGCCCCCTGGTAAACAGTTTGATCGCTGGATGATTCGTTTTAAGCCTGACTGAAACATAATACTAATACTGTGGGTAATGGAGTCGCCAATGACTAGGGTTTTCAATTTGTCAGAGCTAATGGTGGGAATCTTCGGCCTCTCAGACCCCGTAACGGGAGGAGTAGAGACAAGAGAAGGCTCGGCCTATTGACCCCCAGTTCAATAGAAAAATATATACAGAAATAACAAAACACGCCGAAAAGCTGTTGTGTTGTTCAATCTACATGTGTCCATGTCAAAAATCCCATCCTGCTGTTCAATGTGGGAGAGTGGGAAATGTGGGTACGCGGTGTCCAAGTAGGTTACGAGTAGCTATGCGTGTGGAAAACATTTAATCACAGGTAAGACAATAAACTTGTTTAGTACGGGCCATTTGTAACTCCACTCACTACTTGTAACTGTATTGTCTGTTTTTGTATTGTTGGTCTTGGATAGCTTAATGTTCCGGTCCGTAGCTAGCACTCACTCAGTCAAGTGGCTGCTTGCATCGTTATGAGGGGGTGGCAGGGTAGCCTAGTGGTTAGAGCGTTGGACTAGTAACCGAAAGGTTGCAAGTTCAAATCCCCGAGCTGACAAGGTACAAATCTGTTGTTCTGCCCTTGAACGGGGAGTTAACCCACTGTTCCTTGCCGGTCATTGAAAATAAGAATTTGTTCTCAATTGACTTGCCTAGTTAAATTAAAAACAAGAACATTTAGTTTGAAAGTTTTTGCTGTGAGCCAATGTTTTAGGTAAACAAACGTTGTGGGCAGGGTCGCGACGTTCTCTCTCATACCAAGCATTATAAACTCATATAAAGAGTTAATCCATAGAAATACTTGCATGCCTTTGTGACATGAACCCATACAAAATGATACACAACCCCAAGATGATAAAAAATACATAATTGTTTGGTGGTTCAAACCTTCAAACTGGTTGTCTACCTCTCTGCCCAAACCCCCCACCAACCACCCCCTACCTACCACCCCCTGTAACAGATGGCTGGTTCTTGACCTGCAGACCAAAGAGGTGATCTCAGACTACACCGACGGGAATGAACAGCTGTCTGTCATGAGATATTCACCAGGTCAGAGGTTAAGCTCCTTTCCTCAGTGTCTCAGAATGGATCGAATTTCAACCATGATTCAGTAATATGTACTCACTTGGCACTATGATGGATCTCTATTATTTATGAAAAAATGTATTGCCTTTATTTGGAACCTGCCTTTGTTTTCATTTCCCCTTTCAGACGGTAGCTTTTTGGCCGTGGGTTCCCATGACAACTTCATCTACGTCTACAACGTCACCGAGTGTGGACGGCGCTACTCCCGCTACGGAAAGTGCAATGCAAGTTGCAGTACATTCTGGGGTGTTGGGGATGGTTGTGGATTATTTCTGTAGTGAATGAGTGGTTCATTGTGGGGTACAGTAGGGCTCAGGACACATTTGTCATGGTGTTTAGGTGTCGTGTCAATTTTTTATGTCTGTTATTTTTAGGGTCACTCCAGCTTCATCACTCACCTTGATTGGTCCAAAGATGGGAAGTACATTATGTCCAATTCGGGCGACTACGAAATCCTTTACTGTGAGTGACTGTGAAAATGTCTACATTTCCATGTCTCATTTGAACATGTGTATATTTGTATAGTATAATATGTCTTATTTTCCTTAGTTATCCTAATGACTATTGGTCTTCTCAAACAGGGGACATTGCTGGAGGGTGCAAACTGTTGAGGAACCGCTATGAGAGCAAAGACCGAGAATGGGCATCCTACACCTGCGTACTGGGCTTCCACGTCATGGGTGAGTGACAAAGTGATCACCCTGTTGCGGGAGAACTTTCCTGCAATGTGGGACATTTTAAAACTTGTAGTGTATTTGAGGTTTAAAAAGGCTTCTGAAGTTTTTAATTTACACTTAGACATGTCAGACTTTTATTTCCCCTTATGAAAAATGTATCAACACCTAGAAAAATGTCCATTAATTATAATCCACATAATAATTCATATTTCTTGTTGCTGCAGGATTATTTTCCTGCTGTAGCAAACTGGCTCAAATTAAGATCCTACATCTGTATTTCAAAGCTCTCAGCATCACACAACCCCTTAGCAGTGACTGAGTATTCAACCTGTATTGTGTGTTCTGTCCGTCCCATAGGTGTGTGGTTAGAAGGTTCAGACGGTACAGACATCAACGCCCTCTGTCGCTCCCACAGTGAGAGGGTGGTAGCAGTGGCTGACGACTTCTGTAAAGTCCACCTCTTCCAGTATCCCTGCCCAAAACCCAAGGTCAGGGATAACACAGCTCCACATTTACAATTGATTTCCCTTATTTTTACTCCTTGCACCAAAACATTCACCGCATATCAACTGTCTTCTTTTACCCATCAGGCCCCAAACCACAGTTATGAGGGCCACGGCAGTCATGTGACCAATGTGCGCTTCACCCACTGTGACAGTCACTTGCTCTCTATGGGTGGCAAGGACACGTGTATCCTCCAGTGGGAGGTCAAGAGAGCAGGAACATCGGATGGTGGAGACCGCCTACACTCTGCATCCTTCACCAGTTCCCCAGAACCTTAAAGGAGGGAAAGAGACATTAAGAGTAAATCTAATCACATTTTATTGGTCACATGCACCTTACCGTAAAAAGCTTACATACATGTCCTTAACCAGTTCTAACAAAATAGTTAAGAAAATATTTACTAAATAAACTAAAGTAATTTTTTTTTTTTTTTTTAAAGCAACACAATAAAATAACAATAACGAGGCTATATACATGGTAAGACAATGTCAATGGGCAGGGGTACAGCTCATGTAGGTAGGGGTAAAGACAGAGTGATAGAGAGGCAGAAGGGAGAGACATTTTTACAAAGTGGGGAGTAATGTAGACTGGGAGGGAACTGGCTGGCCCTTATATATACGTACAAAAGTTGTAAGGTCAGCCAAGGACCTGTGGCGTATTGTTTATATTGGATTCTTACAGTACAGAAGGCTTTGGATTCCATAGGATTCTCTTTTCAAGCATGATATTAGCCCCACATGATGAAATGGAAACGTTAGTACATCTGGGCAGAATCTACTTCTCAAATTAAGTGAAATTCATAATCTGACGTTTGAAAAAGGTCAAGCTTTCAAATCAACTGCCTGTTTGACTGCCATCATCAACTGACGACAAAGGGATCAATTGTTGAGAACATTCCAAAATATCCCATTTCGTTTACATGTTTGTTTACCATACAAGCGTACCGTAGTGGTGTTTTATGGTTATCGTCTTGTCAGAAAAGTAATATCATACATATTTTGCTTGATTGCTATCTAGGAATATTTACCTTTTTTTTGTGCTTCAAACTTTTGCATTTTGCTAGACTGTGACAATCTTTCAAGTACATTTATTCATTAGTTTCAACTGCAATATCTCCTGTATTAGACAAATTCATTCATGTTTACCTTATTGTAGTACACTTTTGGATTTGCTATCTTCTGTGTTTATTTAAAAGTACTTTTGAATGTGTCATCGTTTGCTATGTCTGTAGATATTTATATCAATAAACAATTACAAAAACGATGCTTATGAATTCCTAGCATCTTTCTTTCTAAAGTGGGTTGTACTTGTACTCCAATTATTTATACATCATTGGTTGTTCTAAAAACTGTATGCTATCGAAATGCTCGCTAGAGGGCAGTGTCGTTCAAATAAGGGCCATGTTGACTTGTCATTCTGCTACAGCTGCTGTAGAAAGTACTATATCTGAGTCTAGACTCTGGAAGTGGTGGAAGGCTGTATACGTGTCTCGTCAATGTGTTAATCTGCATACTCAATGCTCAACATGTCCACCAGATCATCTGCCTTCAGTATTACTTTAGTTATAGCTATTGGGTTATAAACCATGTTGGTTACATTTTTGCTACTTTATTAACTTAATCAGTGGTTCTTAGTGTTTAATGGTGATAGTTGGAGCAACTGTTATGAATTGTGTTGTCGGAGTTTTCCGATTCTAAACGACGTTATTTTCCGAAGATGACGTTTTCGAACGGGAGGGGGGACAGTGTGTGTGTGTGTGTGTGTGTGAGAACTGAGCAGAGGTGAAGAAGAGGAGGATGAAGCTGGGAACGGAGGATGGGAGGAAGAGTGGAATAAGCGACAGGCTAGCTATCAAGGGCTGTGTATGCATGCCTGCAAGTGTGAATGCGTGAGTGAGGAAGAGGGAGGTGGTTATCGGACTGAAACAAAGACGCATTTTGGAACCCCGAAACATTAACGGAAACTTTAAACTTTTACCAGCCAGAGCTTGGCAACTGTGCCGGGTCCCGGCTTTGTTTCGAGGCAGGGGAGGTTTACAATAAATGTAGGGATAAAATAGCCCCAGATCGAATTTTTTTTTTACGCAAGAGGGGAATCCCTTGGATAGTGTTTATTGGGGGTAACGAGAGAATGGCGGCCAACATGTACCGAGTGGGAGGTAAGTCTCTGTTTTTTTTAGACCTCTCAGCGTGATTGTTAGCTAGCTATGCTAAGGTAGTTAGCTAGCTGATTTGCATTTGCTAGCTAGCGAGTGATAGTTATTTCCGCGAAGGCTGGCTAACTAACAGGCTAACGCTACCCAGCTAACTTGTTAGCAGGACATGTCCAATTATAACGCGTTTCTTGGCTATTGGTAGCGCGAACTAGTTTTAGCTTATAGTTTAGCTTGATTTATTTGGCTGTAAGACTTTTAATCAACTTGCAGTGTAACGTTAGCTGGTATAGTTAAGTTTATATAACTAGCAATTTTAACGCTAGTTGAAACCAACAAGTTAACTTGAGTATGATAAAGTTACTCAAAACATGTTTGTTTTACTTAGCCAGGTAACGTTAGCATAGTCGACTGCGAGCGTTTAGGTGCCATCTGTCACTTGGTTTGGCTACATCGCTAACGTCAACTTACAGCTAGCTAGCAAGTTAGCTTGCTGACTCTGTAGGTAGTAAGCGTATGCTACCAATCATAGCTATAATCAATTGTCGTACTAAGTGGGAAGCAGCTGTATTGTTCAGAAGATAATCCCAAACTTCAATCTGTTCCGAAATGTATACTCATCGTTAACATGTAGCTACATTGTTTACATAGGTTACAATATGGTGCATTTAGCAAGCTAACAATACTCACGTCTGTATGTTAAACGCCGGTAAACGTGTGATAGCTTGGTCGCAAGCTGGCCATACCTAAACCGTCTGGATTCCTCTTAAACCCACAGGGTCGACAGCTTTATTTTACCATCAACATTGCAATTTTATGAGATTATATTATTGGTGGTGGGAAAGATGATCAACATCAGTGGACTTGACTTGGTGCGACGTTGATTGTTCTTAATGTCTTGGTTTTAGTCCGTGTTTTGTTTGATGCACAGCCACTGACTGAACCAGTGAAATATATAGCCATGATGATACACACTGATACATTCTTGCTGTTTTATCGTTGTATAAGGTCCCACAAGAGCGTCTGTTTTTAGGTCACGGTGATTAAACGGTGCAGTGTCAGAGGAGATGCTACATTGTTTCTGTGCATAATACAATGTAGTCAAGCTCTTGTGCAAAATAGCCCCACAGAAAGCATTGGGCCAAACATCATTGATATGATTACTACTAGTAGATGACGTGTTGCAGTCCATGAATTATGATAACGAATGCCTTATTTTATAGGCAACTGTATATATGGATATAACCCCTGACTGTCTGAAAGCCACATGACAGCAAGGCATTGTTTCGGTTGCAGCATTATGCATTTATTTAGTCTCTACGAACATGGCAATTACAGTATGGTATTTTAACCTAAACCCCCTCACCTCAGTTATCTTGGCCTTGAGACTGTGCCTGAGATGGCACTGCTCTGCAGATGGTTGTGTCTTCCGGCTTGTCTGTTGATAATGCCTGCCTGCTTATAGTCCCCCACATCAGTAACTTCACAACACTGCCTCCCAGCACCTCAGAGCGCGACAAAATACTTATGCACCCGTGCACCGTCGACCTACTGGAGGGAATCTTCCCGAGAGCTCGAACAAAGAGTCAACCATTAAGTCTAATGTTGTGATGTTCATGCCAATTTTCTTGCTACAGTCAAGGTGGTCACAAAACCCGTGCCTAGCAGAATGTCTACCCATTTGGGCAGCCCTGGGCCAGCGTCTCACTATGAGTGCTGATCTAGGATCAGATCTCCCCTGTCCGTTTAATCTTATTCAGGCTAAACTGATCCTAAGACAGCACTCCTACTTAGAGATGTGTTCTGAATAAGGGCCTTGGTTTGGGATGTGTCTAAAACCTGTTGTTTATGGTGAATTTCAAAGCAAAACCAAAGTGTTGTGTTAAGCGAGTTCTGTTATCTTCCCAAACAGTAGTGACAGTACAGTGGACGCTGTCACAGCTACGAACTGTTGCTGCTTCTCCGTGGTGAAGCTTTTACTTTTGACCTGTCACTCTTGACATTATGCGTGTGGAAATAAATTGTGGGTGGAAATTAAATTGTGGGTGGAAATTAAATTGAGCCCTAATGATTAATTGGGATATGAGGGCGGCCTGTTGTATTTGCTCAGTGAGGCGGTTAGTCCCGAGGGTCCCACATTTCATCGTTTTAAATGTTTATCTGCACCTCATCTGAAAAAGTATAGCCTTGTGGATTTAGGCCTACTACTATATTCAAAACAGTCCTTTACCTCACAGAAAACCACGTCACTCTTATCATGAATAGCTTTTACTTGCCTCCATTAGCTGAATTGAATGGCTTGGTCTAGGGCTATGCCCTGTTTTATAGCCAGAGGAGCCTATCGACAGGCTGGGTACAAGTCCTGTTGATATAAAGAGCATGGAATGAATCAATGGAGCAGTGCTTGCCACAGATGCTTTGTATGTAGCAATAGACCCACTAGTAGGGCTGTGATGGTCATGGAAATATGTATGGCAGTAATCGGCCAGCCAAATGACCGTGGTTCACATAACTGTTTGAATAACAAAAAAATTACTATCATTTTTAGGGATGCACGACATATCGGTTAAGATATCGGATTCTGACGATATTAGTTAAAAATGCCAACATCGGTATTGGCCCGATGTCTAGTTTAACAACGATGTTAAAAACCGATGTCAAAGCTACCGTGCATAACTAAAATATCGTTGGTACATGATGTAATGACACCACGTAAAATGTAGTGCTACACGTGCAACACAGCATTCCTAACCTAGCCCACAATGCCTGCTGTGGAGATAGAGCAATCAACAAGTCAAGCAGTCATATGAAAGAGTAACAAAACTTTAGCGAGACAACTCCAAGACAAAAATCCATTAAAGCCAAGATAATGAAATTCATTGCCCTTGACAATCAACCGTTCTCTGTCGTGGGTGATGTTGGCTTTCGTCGACTGGTCGAGCACCGGTACAAACTACCAAGTGTGCTATTTTTCAGATGTTGCCCTTACACAGTAATCGCGTCACTCCTATTACCTTCACAACATGCATACTATGGAATGCCATTTGGGTCTTTGCGTGTCAAAAAAGAGAGTAGTATTGTCAAAGCTGTACAAAAATGTCAGCAAACACCGGCCACGAACGATGTGTTTACAATGGTAATAAAGCATTGGTAAAGTTAGTAATAAAGCATTATTTGTTCAACCGCAACACCAATACAACCAGCCTGAAAACAATGACCAGTAAAAACTGCACTCGTTTTCATTATTCTTAGCAATGATTTAGGAATCCTTGTAAGTATTAGCTAGGTTGCCACTTGTTATTCGCCTATTAAAATTGAACTTCAGTAAATGAAAATAAATAGCAACCCTGTTGCCCAAAGCTAACATTATAAGCAGCCAGCAAGCTTCATCTGGCTAATGAGGCTCGACCGGACCGGGCTATGTGTTGTGAAGCTAGCCACAATAAGAATTAGGCACAATAGTGGAATTTGTGGTTTGCCTTCAAAATAAGTGTCATTGACAGTGATGCAAATTAATACAAATAGTAGAATTATGCCATACTTTTATTTTGAACCCAAAGTCCGCAATTGTCGCTAATCCTTATTGTGGCTATCTTCACGTAGATAGGTCCGACCACCATTAATCAAATAACCCTAATTTCTAAAACAGTTCTTATTTTAGATGACAGCTAGTTAACTGTATAGCTAACTATAGCTACTTAAACAGATTGTCATTTTGCTATGTTTTTTTGGGGAAGAACTACATTGTTTGTATCCATGAGCTTGCTTGCTTTTTTTTAATGACCAGCACTGTCGGTGTACGAGACAACTTTACCAGCATCATCGCATACATATCGATGAATCGTTGTGACATATGAAATGCGAGGGATTGTGTAATAACTACGTAAAAAATATATGAATGCGTTAAATTATTATTTGACGTGCAGTCATATTCAGGTCCTGATTGGTCAACAAGCTTGTTTGACACGTCAAATAGTGTTATTTTTTGACACGCAAAGAACCAAACGGTGTTCCGTAGAAATCCTGGTTGAGAATGAAATGACTGAACAAAGGAACAATGAAACAGCACAGCAAGTAAGTGAAATAAATAGGTTTTGATTATATTTTACTGGTAATGAGGACATAATTTAAATGCCAACAAAATAACTTTTTGGTGTGTTTGTGTCACCTTTATTTAACTAGGCAAGTCGGTTTGCAACACATTCTTATTCACAGTGACGGCCCGGACGACTCTGGGCCAATTGTGCGCCGCACTATGGGACTCTCGATCACGGCCGGATGTGATACACCCTGGATTCGTACCAGGGACTGTAGTGACATCTCTTGCACTGAGATGTCATGCTTTAGACTGCTGTGTGTGTGTGTTAACTATTTAACTGTACCAGAATGCTTAAAAGGCCACAATTTTAAAATATCGGTTATCGGTATCAGGTTGTTTTTTTTGTCAAGGGAAATATCGGATATCGCTATCGGCCAAAAATGTAATATCGGTGCATCACTAATTATTTTAAAACACATTTTTTCCTTACCTTCTCTCCCTACTGCATCTGCTGCCATAGGAAGATCATTAACAGGCTTCCCTATTCCAGTCAATGATGGCATAATGTGTGGACTGGATGCCATTGAGAGTGTATCCAGAGGCTCAAAGCAGGAAGTAAAAGCAGGAAGTGTACCCATCAATATGTGCTGTGATTTGTTGATTAAAATCAACTGCCATTACAAAAAATACATTCCACTGCGTGAGTCACATCAGTTAACAATACGTCATACCATGCAGCCATTGTGACTGTACCCATGAGTTTACCAGTCATTGCCAACTGTACGAATGCCCGGCTGTCCTGTCTTCAGTCAGCTGTTAGGTCCCCACACAAATGTTTTTATTCTTCAAATAACTATTGGTGATACTGATATTTTTATATACATTTCTAGATACGGATATTTTTTATATAAATTCCTAAAAAATTAACATCAGACATTTGGTTAGTGCTGACAAAGTATCTGATCTGAGGTTGTCTTCTCAGACTGTGTTCCCCATTCCTCTTTAAAAAAACCTCCCTGGGCCATTGATCCGGGAGGCACCGCTTCAGCCTAATGTCTCTCACTGATTCAGGCAGGCAAGGAGCCCCTATAGCACAAAGAGGGAGGACACGGGGCAAGACGGAGAGCCTAGAACATGGATGAGTGTGGAGAAAGAGGGATAAATTGTTGAAGGGAAAGAAAATAGGGGACCTCTTTCTCTTAAGTGTTGAGACAGTCAGCATAGGACTTCTCCCTGTAGTAGTGTGAGAAATGTGCTCCCACTTCAACCCTCCCCCCCTTTATTGAATGGGTATGATGCATTTAACTGATAATGCCCAAGAAGCCTGTGTTTGGAGGATATACATTGGCACGGGTGTTGTTAGGCCTGAAACGAAGGGCCGGCAAATAGTGCCAATATATCCTCCAAACACCGGTTTCGAGGGCATTATCACCTTTATACAATGGGTTACCAACATATTCAAATATATTTATTGAAAACATTATTTTGATGAATTTATTCATACTATTTCTCCACGTGTGTGGTTCCCACAGTGAAGCATAGAGGAGGAGGTGTGGCGGTGCTTTGCTGATATATTTAGAATTCAATGCACACCTAAACAGCATGGCTACCACAGCTTTCTGCAGTGATACGCCATCCCATCTGGTTTGTGTTTAGTCCCACTATCATTTGTTTTTCAACAGACTGTTGGAAAAGCACTCCAGGTGAAGCTGGTTGAGAGAGAGCCAAGTGTGCAAAGCTGTCATTAAGGGCTAAGTGTGGCTACTTTGAAGAATCTAAAATATATTTGATTTGTTTAACACTTTTTTTGTTTACTACATGATTCCATATGTATTATGTCATAGTTTTGATGTCTTCACTATTATTCTACAATGTAGAAAGTAGTAAAAATAAAAACCCTGGCATGAGTAGGTGTGTTCAAACTTTTGACAGGTACTGTGTGTGTGTAAACACATTTTGTTATAACATAACACCTGGATAAGGAATGAACCATATTTTAAACAAACCAGCCTATTTAACATATGTGTTGTTCCAAAAAATAAGGCTATAAAATCAATAACCCACATTTGGAAAGGCTACAAATTACAAAATGGGCCCAAATAAAGTAAACCAAATAGCCTTTGTACGAAATTAACCAAATAAATGAGTGCAAGTAAGTATTTCAAGGCACACCTAACATAATATTTTAGCCTAGGCCTGAGCTACATTTCCTTCGAAATAAGACGCATCTGTGAAAAGGTTTTGAAAATTCAACAAATACTACGACTACAAACATTTCGACCTATTTTCCTTTTCATTATATCTTACCTAAAATGTTTCTGGCAGGGAACACAAGCATGTTCACCTTTTCTGGCTCTAATAGACTGTGGAGTGTGGTAACAATCAGTAACCTATTGCTTGTTGCACTGAAAACACAATACGACGGAAGACTTGTTGCACAGATGCAGAGGTAGGCCTATTTGCGGGCGACGTTGGCCCAGAGAGCAAAGTGACCCTCATTCGCTCTCCACCATGAGTGGGTCATCAGATCCACGGATGAGATCTTCGAGTAGGTAGGATGTGAGCTCTGCGCTGGCCCACTGTGTGACAGGTTTACTCCGCTCTCCCAAGTCGACCGCCCAGGGATGTCTTCTATGGTGAACATGCGCACTCGGTCTCAGTGGAAATGGTCAGAAATCACAATTTGAAAGGGTTTCGTATCACACAGGAGGCCAACGATGTGTGGTTACAAATCACAATTCAAAGGTGTCGGGTACAACATTACCATATGATTTGGTTTATATTTGTTTCTTTGCACACAATAAAATATGATTTCCACATTGTACGCCAATGATTAGACTTAGCGTGGTTTGTGCATTACACAGGGTCGTCACTAGTTGCCACAGACATGAACTCCGCCTATTTCTTCAATTCTTCTTTAATTAAAATCTGCTTTTAAACCTCACCCCAACCTCCACCCTAACCACATTTATAACCTCATGTCGAACCTTAAATTAAATATATATTTCCCCCTCGTTCATTTTCTCGATATAGCCAGATTGTTTACTGCGTTGCTCGGTAACTATGCGCTTCCCAAACCCCGGAATAAAAAACAACAACTATATCAACGATGTTTGGACAGGTCGAAGGGAGGATGTGTCATTCCAGACATTGCCCAACCCTAGTATGTCATCACCAGTTATCATATATTTGCTTGTGTTTTGTAGATGTGTTGAACAGGGCTTTTGATTAGTCAGGACAGTCATTTAGCTGAGAGATATGGTACAGGCCCAGTGGTCTTTGCTGTGACCTGCAAATGACCCCTAAAACACACGGGTAGGTTTCCACTCCACTGCTAGAACCAAAATATTGGCCACATGGGGCAAAATATCATGTGTCATGGCAAGCCGTTATGGTGGGTTAAGGTTTGATATTGTAACCTAGACCTTGGTTGTAGGCTAGGCCTATAATAGTGCAGGCATACAGCAAACCTATTTTTGTGTTGTCTTGGAAGTGATTGGAAATGATTAACGTCCTACCTACTATGGTTAATTCATTATCACTTCAGCAACTCTGGAATAATCGACTACTCTTCCTTGGTCAAACATTGGTTCACCTAGAATTTAAATCAAATCCAATTTTATTGGTCACATACACATGGTTAGCAGATGTTAATGTGAGTGTCGCGAAATGCTTGTGCTTCTAGTTCCGACCATGCAGTAATATCTAACAACTAATCTAACAATTTCACAACAACTACCTGATACACACAAGTGTAAAGGAATGAATATGTCCATATAAATATATGGATGAGTGATGGCCGAACGGCATAGGCAAGATGCAGTAGATGGTACAGTATAAACATTATATAAGGTGGCATTTAGGCTGTGCCATTTGAAAAGAAACCCATCCTAGCCAGGGTGAAGGCCGACTAGTAGCTATAATCTTTAGGTAGCTTGTGTCCGCTGAGGAATTTAGCCAGGCCTCTGATGACACTGCAGGCAGTCTTTTGAATGGGATATTCAGTGTTCGTCAAATCAAAGTTAATTTGTCATGTGCACATGATACAACAGGTGTAGACCTTACAGTGAAATGCTCACTTACAAGCCCTAACCAACAGTGCAATTTTTAAGTAAAAAATAGGTATTAGGTGAACAATAGATAAGTATGGAAATGACAGTGAATAATAACAGTAGCGAGGCTATGTACAGGCACTGGTTTGTGCCGTTGACCCTGGATAAACTATCATTGGGCTATGTGAAAGAGATGGAGGCCCACCGTCTCTGTAGATAAAGGCTTAGAGCTTAGTTCACTGAAGGGAAGTCTCATTTCTGGTCACTTTTTTTAGTCACACCAGTGTCTTTCATAATGTAGCTGTATTCTGAGAAGTGAGGGAATTAAATTCCTAGACCTCGCAAGCAAGCACAGCACTGTTATGAGGTAGCCTGGGATGTCCGGGTGGATATTACCTCACTTGTCCTTTGAAATGGAAGACACACAGACAGGACAGGATGTGTTGTGCAAAGCTATTTGTTCTCCCTACCCAGCACCAGTCGCCATTTTTGCTGGATTGATTTTGCCTGGCCAAAGCCAGCCTGCGTGACGTCATTACTGTGGTGGGTAGTGGGTTCCCGTTTAGTCATATTTAGTAATTGACTGTACAAGGACTCACAGTCCCAAACTCCTCACACAACAAGGGTTTTCCTTTCAACATGTTACAGTAACCGAAGAGATCAAGTTCAAAGTCCCACACACTGAATTGACATGATACAGATTTGTATGATTTCTACTTTCTCTTTCCCTTTCAGATTACGTGTACTTTGAGAATTCCTCCAGCAACCCTTACCTGATCCGCAGAATAGAAGAGCTCAACAAGGTTGGTGGAATAATCGGTCCTTCACATCTAACCTCTGATTTGGTGCGTTTACATTTAAAAAAAATATTGCTGACATTGACAACCCCTTTGTAAAGGTTATCATGTCTGACCTTCTGGCCAGTCTGTCTGTAACCCATTCATACCCTGGGATGGTGCTGGTGGTAACACACACACACAGACAGACAGTAGTGACAAGATGCTGGTGCAAGAGCCATTACATAACGTGGCTAGCTGTAGCAGTCGTGTAGCGGCGTATGGCACATGCTTGTTTCCCAGTCAAAGGATTAAGTTCATTTATGTAACACTCTTAAATTGAAGTGGTTGTGGCAAACCCAACTACGAAAACTCAATCTAATGGAAGTAGATGAGAAGGGGAATAATGTACGGTTGAAGTCTGAAGTTTACATACACCTTTGCCAAATATGTTTAAACTCAGTCTTTCACATTTCCAGACATTTATTCCTTGTAAACATTCCCTCTCTCAGGTCAGTTATGATCACCACTTTATTTTAAGAATATGAAATGTCAGAATAATAGTAGAGAGCTTTTATTTCTTTCATCACATTCCCAGTGGGTCAGAAGTTTACATACACTCAATTAGTATTTGGTAGCATTGCCTTTAAATTGTTTAACTTGGGTCAAAGATTTTGGGTAGCTTTCCTCAAGCTTCCCACAATAGGTTGGGTGAATTTTGGCCCATTCCTCCTGACGGAGCTGATGTAACGGAGTCAGGTTTGTAGGCCTCCTTGCTTGCACATGCCTTTTCAGTTCTACAGGATTGAGGTCAGGGCTTTGATGGCCACTCCAATACCTTTAACTTTGTTGCCATTTTGCCACAACTTTGGAAGTATGCTTGGGGTCATTGTCCATTTGGAAGACCCATTTGCGACCAAGCTTTAACTTCCTGACTGATGTCTGGAGATGTTGCTTCAATATTTCCACATAATTTTCCTTCCTCATGAAGCCATCTATTTTGTGAAGTGCACCAGTCCCTCCTGCAGCAAAGCACCCCCACAACATGATGCTGCCACCCCGTGCTTCACGGTTGGGATGGTATTCTTCGGCTTGCAAGCCTCCCCCTTTTTCCTCAAAACATAACGATTGTCATTATGGTCAAACGGTACTATTTTTGTCTCATCAGAACAGAGGACATTTCTCCAAAAAGTATGATCTTTGTCCCCATGTGCCGTTGCAAACCATAGTCATGCTTTTTTTATGGTGGTTTTGGAGTAGTGGCTTCTTCCCTGCTGAGCGGCCTTTCAGGTTATGTCGATATAGGACTGATTTTACTGTGGATATAGATAATTTTGTTCCTGTTTCCTCCAGCATCTTCACAGGGTCTTTTGGTGTTGTTCTGGGATTGATTTGCACTTTCCGCACCAAAGTACATTCATCTCTAGGAGACAGAACGCGTCTCCTTCCTGAGCGGTATGATGGCTGCGTGGTCCCGTAGTGTTTATACTTGCGTACTATTGTTTGTACAGATGAACGTGGTACCTTCAGGCATTTGGAAATGACTCTCAAGGATGAACCAGACATGTGGAGGTCTACATTTTTTTGAAGTCTTGGCTGACTTCTAATTTTCCCATGATGTCAAGCAAAGAGGTACTGAGCTTGATGGTAGGCCTTGAAATACATCCACAGGTACACCTCCAATTGACTCAAATTATGTCAATTAGCCTATCAGAAGCTTCTAAAGCCATGACATCATTTTCTGGAATTTTTCAAGCTGTTTAAAGACATGGTCAACTTAGTGTATGTAAACTTCTGTCTCACTGGAATTGTGATACAGTGAAATAATCTGTCTGTAAACAATTGTTGGAAAAATGACTTGTGTCATGCAGAAACCGACTTGCCAAAACTATAGTTTGTAAACAAGAAATTTGTGGAGTGGTTGAAAAACGAGTTTTAATGACTCCAACCTAAGTGTATGTAAACTTCCGACTACACACACACACACACAGTACCAGTCAAAAATGTGGACACCTACTCATTCATGTTTTTTTCATAAAAATAATAAAAAAATCTACATTGTTGAATAATAGTGGAGACAAACTATGAAATAACAAATGGAATCATGTAGTAACCCAACAAGTGTTGAAACAAATCAAAGTATATTTATTTTATATTTTTCAAAGTTGCCAACCTTTGCCCTGATGACAGCTTTGCAGAATGCTTTTCCAACAGTCTTGAAGAAGTTCCCACATATGCTGAGCACTTGTTGGCTGCTTTTCCTTCACTCTGCAGTCCAGCTTATCCCAAAACATCTCAATTGGGTTGAGGTCTGTTGATTGTGGAGGCCAGGTCATCTGATGCAGCTTCTTTGCAGCAGTTTGACCATGAACAGTTGATGAACAGTTGATGTTGAGATGTTTCTGTTACTTGAACTCTGTGAAGCAATTTCTGAGGCTGGTAACTAATTATATTATCCTCTGCAGCAGAGGTAACTCTGGGTGGCTGTCCTCATGGGAGCCAGTTTCATCATCGTGCTTGATGGTTGTTGCAACTGTTCTTGAAATGTTTCGGATTGACTGACCTTAATGTCTTAAAGTAATGATGGACTGTTTGCTTTTAATGACTGACTCTTTGCTTTTTTGAGCTTTACTTGCCATAATATGGACTTAGTGCTATTTGGTAAAAGACTTCCTTCCTTCCATCTTCCTTGTCACAACACAACTGATTGGCTCAAACGCATTAAGAAGAACATCAATTCCACAAATTAACTTCGAAGGCGGCACACCTGTTAATTGAAATGCATTCCAGGTGACTACCTCATGAAGCTGGTTGAGAGAATGCCAAGTGTGCTAAGCTGTCATCAAGGCAAAGGGTGGTTGCTTTGAATAATCTCAAATGTAAGATATATTTTGACACCGTTTTGGTTACTACATGATTCCATATGTGTTATTTCATAGTTTTGACATCTTCACTATTCTACAAAGTAGAAAATAGTCAAAATAAAGAAAAACCCTTGAATGAGTAGGTGTCCAAACTTTTGACTGGTACTGTATGTATGCAGTTTCATTACTATTATTGTGACTGGTCATGTGTCAGAAATGGCATCCTGCTTCCTATCTAGTGCACTACTTTTGTCCAGAGCTTCATTGAGGCTGCCATTTTCATGTCAGGCTGAGAATTGCCAAGGACCTTACGACAAGATGTTATCATGATACTTCGGTGCTGATACGATGTATTGCGATTCTATATGTGTTATGATTCAATAACGTGATTTTAATGCAGTTTTTCCACACGTATTGCTCACTACGTTATATGTCTGCTGCAGAGAGATAAGCGCTTGAGATTTGTTTTGATCAGTCATGGAAATAGAAAGACAAATTTACAAGAAAGGCAATTTGGCAAGCTTTGGAAGTGCCGCCCAATAGTAATTGACCGCTCTTGTCACGTCTCTCTCAGACGGCCAATGGGAACGTGGAAGCCAAGGTGGTGTGTCTGTTTCGGAGGAGGGACATCTCGGGCAACCTCAACACTCTGGCCGACAGCAACGCAAGTGAGTACAACCGTCTTTCTACCTGTCTACTTCAGTCTCTCTCTTAGTCTGTCAGAACTCTGTTCCGTCACTGCTTTCTAATACATACTGCTTGAGAGCGGGCTGACTCGTATCTCTATGCTAAACTAATGCTGTGTAGTCTATGCTCTCTGTAAAGTTATTGAAGAGCATTATTAGTCTAGACGAAACATCCTCTTTCATAAACCAGTTTATTATCTCCATCCAGGATATGAGTACTGTTTTGTGTTCCAATCAGATTGGCATCTCCCTCTGCACTACCAGCAGGCAATTGGCTCTCTCTCTAAGTAGAGGGATGCTCCGGTTGCATCCCAAACGGTACCCTATTCCCTATGTAGTGCACTATTTTTGACCAGATCCTTATGGGTCTTTAGTGTGCTACTTTTGACCCATCTATGGAATAGGGTACCGTTTGGAACACACCCTCAGTCTCCTTCTGAAGCACAACTGTGTGTGAGAGACTGTGCATAGTGCTGTTCCACTACAGCTTTTAGTAGGAAGTGGATACTGATATAGGATTCATTTTTTATGGAGAAGGGAAAATTGTTTTTTGTTTCTATCGTGAATCATACTGTACTTGTTTGTTGTAGTAGGACTAATAGTGTCCGGCTATTGGTTTGAGAGTCAGTGTTTAAATCACACACAGTCAAGGGTATCTCACTGAAGTGACCTGGTGCAGAGAGGTGGTGATGAAGGGGTAGAGAGGAGAGAGAGGAGGGATGGAGAGGTGGAGGGAGAGCAAAGCGGGTGCCGAGGTAGTTAGGTGATGCTAATGACACACCGATGACTGAGAGTTCTCCTTGGATTCTCTCACACACACACACACACACACACACACACACACACACACACACACACACACACACACACACACACACACACACACACACACACACACACACACACACACACACACATCTAACATGGTGGGCTGCATTCAGTGCTCCAGACAAGACACTCCGATCCACACCTCAAAATGGATGCATTATCCATCGACCTGGAATGCAAATTTATAGTAGTAAGTTACTCTGGATAAGCGCTTCTGCTGTGAAGTAAAACTTTGGTCCTGTCTGTGGCTGGTTAGTGACATTAGTCGGTCTAGTAGGAGGCAGGCATGGCCAGGAGGAGCAAGGTGGCTGGGTGATCTCCTCTCCTGCCTCTCAGCCCTGGAGCTCTGCTAGCCGTGTGGTTATGTCACCGCGGTGTGTTGGTGTTATCTGGCCCTGTGGCCTGTGTGCTGTGGAGGTATTCCATCCACCCTCCCCTGGAGGTCAGCGGAAAAACAGACAGAGGGCCCTCAAACTGGCTGAAACCAGTCTATTAGCCTGGGAGAGAGGAGGAGGCTGAGGTTGTGTTCCAAATAAACGGCCACAACTGGTCCGGCGTGCCGACCGTGTCCAGTCTAGCCCCAGTCAACCTTCGAGAACTGGTCTGGCCTTGCTGCCTGGTCCGCTCTGGTCTGGCATGCTTTTGTATATACACCCGCTGTCGGCCGTTACGCTGCTCTACGTCTTCGGTCTCCCTCTCCTGCGTTTTGGCTCTGGCGCCCCAAAACAAAATGCCTGTACTCCAGCCTCCCACTCGGCAGCACGAGCCACTGCTTTGGCACTGTCCTGTTATACAGGACCAGGGCTTCTTTCTCCTCTCCCACCAGACCCCCTCCTGCCCCCCCAACACCCCCTCTCATCTTAGTGCAGCCCCCTGCACCCCTCCCTCTCTGCCTATCCTCCGGCCCAGGCACGCTGCTCCGAACAAAAGGCCCTTGATGTGTCCCACAGGGCTGCGGCACGCAACGGGTTAACTCTGACTTGCCTTGTGTCTTTGTCAGGGAAGAGTGTATGTGAGAGACTGTGTGCAGGGAGAGAGAGAGAGAGCGCGTGCGCTGCTCTGCCCGTTTGTGTGTCCCTCCTGTCTCTGTGTGTGTGTACAGTATGCGTTTCTTTTTTACGTGTGTGTGTGTGTGTGTGTGTGTGTGTGTGTGTGTGTGTGTGTGTGTGTGTGTGTGTGTGTGTGTGTGTGTGTGTGTGTGTGTGTGTGTGTGTGTGTGTGTGTGTGTGTGTGGGTGGGTGGGTAGATAATGGGGGGGATGGGCGCCTCAGGTTTGGTGCACAGGGTTTCCCACTTAGTCTGGCAGGGACTCGCCGGACAAGGGAGGGGGGATGGTGGAGGAGGGGGGTTGAGGGATGGCAGGAGGGGTTAACAGAAAGGGGTGTGGTCTGAGGTCCCGTCCCTTCTCTCTACCACTGACAGGGTTTCCTTTGGCTGAGTGCAGGGGCGGAGTCCGTGGAGATCGAGAGATAGTCCTGCCCAGTGCTCTCTCCCCGCTCAATTCACCACCCCCGCCACCTCACACACATTACTGACTCACCCTCCTGAAATTTAGGAATGTACAATCTAGTAGTGTAACACAAGGTATAATACTAAACTGTCTTCCGTATGAGGAAAATGAATGTTTCTTTATCAGCATGGACTCATTTTAGCCTGCCAGATCATAAAGGCTATATGCAGTAATTTTTTTACATTGTAAGGGCATACTAGGTCAGTCCCTAGAATAGACAGGAATAGTTTGTCCTTCCGAGTAGGAAAGGATGTTCATGGTCGTATTGGTTACACTTACGTAGTGGGGACCGGTATAAGATAAAGTACCAGGGCATACAGTGCGTTCAGTATTCAGACCCCTTCCCTTTTTCCACATTTAGTTACGTTACAGCCTAATGTTACAATGGATTAAATAAATGTTTGTCCTCAGTCGACACAAAATACCCAATAATGACAAAGCGAAAAACAAGTTGTTTTTTAAAGATTTTTTTTACAGATGTTTAAAAAAGAAATGCACCTTATTTACATAAGTATTCAGACCCTTTGCTATGAGACTTGAAATTGAGCTCGGGTGCATCCTGTTTCCATTGATCATCCTTGAGATGTTTCTACAACTTGACTGGACATTGATTTGGAAAGGCATACACCTGTCTATAAGGTCCTACAGTTGACAGTGCATGTCAGAACAAAAACCAAGCCATGAGGTCGACGGAAAGGTATCAAAACGTTTCTTCAGCATTGAAGGTCCCTAAGAACACAATGGCCTCCATTTTTAATTGAAAGAAGTTTGTAACCACCAAGACTCTTCCTAGACCTGGCCGCCAGGCCAAACTGATCAATCGGGGGAGAAGGGCCTTGTTCAGGTAGGTGACCAAGAACCCGATGACAGAGCTCCAGAAATACCTCTGTGGAGATGGGAGAACCTGCCAGAAGGACAACCATCTCTGCAGCACTCCACCAATCAGGCCTTTATGGTAGAGTGGCCAGATGAAAGCCACTCCTCAGGAAAATGCACATGACAGCCCGCTTGGAGTTTGACAAAAGGAACCTAAAGGACTCTGCCAGTGAGAAACAAGATTCTATGGTCTCTTTGGTCTGGGTGTCAAGTGTTACGTCTGGAGGAAACCTGGCACCATCCCTATGGTGTAGCATGGTGGTGGCAGCATCATGCTGTGTGGATGTTTTTCAGCAGCAGGGACTGGGAGACTGGTCAGGATCGAGGCAAAGATAATTGGAGCAAAGTACATAGAGATCCTTGATGAAAACCTGCTCCAGAGCACTCGGGACCTCAGACTGGGGCGATGGTTCACCTTCCAACAGGACCACGACCCTAAGCACACAGCCAAGACAATGAAGGAGTGGCAAATCTCTGAATGTCCTTGAGTGTCCCAGCCAGAGCCTGGACTTGAACCCAATGGAACATCTCTGGAGAGACCTGGAAGTAGCTGTCCAGCGATGCTCCCCAACCAACCTGACAGAGCTGGAGAGGATCTGCAGAGAAGAATAGGAAAAACTCTGCAAATACAGGTGTTCCAAGCTTGTAGCATCATACTCAAGGCTGTAATTGCTACCAAAAGCTATTCGACAAGGTACTAGGGTCTGTAATGTGTCTGAATATTTATGTAAACATCATATTTCAGTTGTTTTTTTAAATGAGTAAGTTAGCTAACATTTCTAAAAACCTGGTTTTGCTTTGTCTTACTGGGTTATTGTGTGTAGATTTAAAGTTTTGTTTTTTTAATTGAATCAATTTTAGAATAAGGCTCTAATGTAACAAAATGTGGGGGGTCAAGGGGTGAAAAAGTCAAGTGGTCTGAATGCTTTCCATTTGCACTCTATATAAAGACAGACATTCTTGCATTTCCAGATTTCTATGAAATGTGACCTATAATTAATTAAATGTAAGTGAAGTAGTTTTCCTTCCATAAAAATGGTAATTAAGTTTGTTAAGCAGATTTTCTGTGTTGGAATGGGGTGGGCGTACCCCTAATTGGGCAGCTCATCCTCTTGGGCAGCTCATCCTCCTCAGGAGGATGACATCATCCTCTATGAGGGAATTGATTTAAAAAAAAAAAATCTAAATGGTCTGTTTGAGATACAAATTTGAGGTGGGGTTTTTGAAGTGTGTCCACCCCACCCCACCCCATTTTTCCCCTCCAATTTATGCTTCGCCACAAATAGGAGTATAGGATGAGTCAACATATGTCCCCGGAGGCAGCTGTTCGATCCTGTGTTCCGACACTCACTTTCTGAGCTTTATCCCTTTTACTGTAATCCATCATGTTTATTTCTCAATAAAACTTGAAAAATATATATATATTAAAGAAAATATACAAAGAAAGGTAAAGCGGGATCTTCATAGCCACAATTAGCAATCAGTTGTGTTGATGTGAATTGGAAAGTGTGCTTTGTTGCTCATTTTGTTTTTGTGTGTGTTTTCATAGGAGACTTTGAGGAGGAGTCCAAGCAGCCCACAGTGTCTGAACAGCAGAAACACCAGCTGAAACACAGAGAACTCTTCCTCTCTCGGCAGTTTGAGTCTTTACCAGCCACTCACATAAGGTAATCGAGAGAGAGAGCGTGTGTGTCCTGAGGCGTAGACTCGCCACATAGCAGTAGCTGCAAACAAGAGTTCTGCCATTGAACCAGTTCAACCCTGACAGGATATAGTGTCATATGACAGGACTGATATGTCCAGTCCTGACTTCCCTCATCAACTCATCCATGACCACTGGCTGCGTCCTCTCTGACTTTAAAATGGCCACAGTTGCGCCCCTTCTCAAGAAACCAACACTCGACCCCTCTGACGTCATAAACTACAGACTGGTATTCCTTTCTTTTCTCTCAAACACTTGAGCATGCTGTCTATGACCAACTCTCTCGTTATCTCTCTCAGAACAATTTTCTTGACCCTAACCAGTCAGGCTTCAAGACGGGTCACTTAACTGAGACTGTTTTCGGTGTCACGGAGGCTCTCCTCACTGCCATAGCAACTCTCTCTCGCTTATGTTCCCATCCTACCGAGTTCTATCCAATGCCTTCGACACGTGAACTATCGGATCTTCCTCCCCAGCCTCTCAGGCCATTCCTACCAGGTGACGTGGAGAGGATCTGTGTCTGCACCACATGCTCTTACTTCTGGTATCCCCCAGGGCTCAGTTCCAGGCCCTCTTCTCTTTCGACACCAAATCACTCGGCTCTGTCATATCTTCACTGGTCTCTACTATCATCGCTATGTGAATGACACTCAACTACCCCCCCCTTCTGACACCCAGGTCGGCCCACCACTTCAAGCTCAACATCAACAAGAATGAGCTGCTCTTCCTCCCAGGGAAGAGTCCTTAAGGTCCTTATCTCCCGTCTGGACTAGTGCAATTTGTTTTTGGCTGGGTTCGCCACTCGTGCCATCAAACCCCTGCAACTTGTCCTGAACACCGCAGCCCGCCTGGTGTTCTCCCATGTCACCCCACTCCTCCACTCCACTGGCTTCCAGTCGAAGCTCGTATCCACTACAAGACCATGGTATTGCCTACGGAGCAACTACCATGCCCCTCCCTACCTTTAAGCTATGCTCAAACCCTCCACCTCCACCGGAGTACGCTGTTCTGCCACCTCTGGTCTTTTGGCCTTCCCACCAAAACGTATCTATGGCCTATTCATTACCATTAAGCCAGCAATGTGTTCAAACTGTCCCTTCGTAACATGAACCATCACAGTTCAGGCTCTTGATCTCAAAATAAGTTGAGGGGTTATAAGTGTAAAAATACTTGAATTGTGTCAAAGTTTTCTTCAATATTTACAACTTGTTCGTTTACAGCATTTCCACAGACATGTATTTAGTTTTCCAATGCCTTATTGAGGATATATTACAGTAGTTAGGATTGGTGCAGGTCAGTTCAGATGAATAGTGTGTATTGCATGGTACCTTCTTGACCTCTGAATGCTCTTCCCCGGTCACCCCTCTCTCTCTCCCCAGGGGGAAATGTAACGTTACACTCCTCAACGAAACAGACGTCCTCGCCGGGTACCTGGAGAAAGAGGTGAGCTTCACTTTTTTTTTTTACAATGATGCAAACTGGACACTAAGGATTTATTCCAAAATATTTGCATTCCCCCCAAAATATATTTGTATTACTCTTTGCGCAAGGACTGTAAAACACAAGGAGAAATTAGGACTGTAAAACACAAGGAGAAATTAGTACTGTAAAACACAAGGAGAAATTAGGACTGTAAAACACAAGGAGAAATTAGGACTGTAAAACACAAGGAGAAATTAGGACTGTAAAACACAAGGAGAAATTAGTACTGTAGGTACTGAAGCATTGAGTGACGGTGTAAATCCGGGATGGGTAACTGATGCAACTCAATAGATCAGGGGTCGACAACCTTTTTTGTGTAGATGGTCAATTTTACAATTTGTTCTACCAATTCAACGATCTGCGTGCCAGTAATGATTTGCATATGTGCATTACAACTAATTGTCTGTATTGAACATCTAATTGCCCACAAACGGATGAATTCCAGAGCTCGCTAAACAGAGGCACTGTCCATTAGCACCACGGGCTTGATCTTGGAACACAGATTCTCCTGGTGAATGTGATCGTGACAATCTGATCTAAAATCAGCTTTGTGAATCCTTTGTTTCCCCACCATAGCGGGGCCACCGTCAGTTGTAATAGCCAATAGCTCTCTCTCCTAAAAATGACCTGCGATGGCTAATGCCACGTATTTCCCTTGAGTAGTATAGTGCATGGGTTTTATCCCTGCTCTGAGTCACAGTATCATGGAATGTCATTCACATCCACACTCATCAAGAACCACACAGGTGCATCTTTTAACACTACTGTTTGCTGGTCCTTTACATTTTCATCCATCTCGGTAACACTTTTCAACAGTTCTGGCAGACACAAGCGTGCCTTTTATCTTTGAGATGATAGTCTTTGTTAGGCAATCCGTCAAATAAAGTCTGCGAACTACTGAGGAAAGCCTCCTTGATATATTCCCCATTTAGTAAATGGTTTTCCATGTTTAGGAATGAACTGCTCAACTCTGTATCTCCCCTCTGTAGCTTGATTTCTGACTGCATGTAGATTTGTAAGAACACTGCTTTGCTTTTCATACCTGGACATGGCCCTCTTGATTCCTTCATTATTGTCCGCCTCACCCTGAAGTTTTTCTCATGTCTCGTTTCAAAATGACGCCGTACACTTGATGTCCGACAAAACCAAAGTTTTTACGAATCCACACTCCTTTGTCCAAGTGGCAATACATGAGTGGACATCTGCCTTATTTTCCTTTGGACATTTTGTGTCCTGAACTTTTTTAAATAACAAAAGAAGGCTTGCTAGCTGCTTGGCATGTGGAAACGAATCTCATCTTCAGTGTTGCCTTGGTTTTGAATTTGGCGGGAGAGGCGAGGTGGGTCGTCTTGCACAGAACTAATCATATGAAACTCCTGCAAAATCTTGAAAGCTACAACATTGCAGTGAATCCCAATGTAATTTTGAAACCAATGCCTGCAATTTCAATTATTTTCTCCAGTTTATACCAAATAACCTATTGCCCAAAATAAGTGAGATAATAAACGTCAAGCCAAGGCTTCGCACGCCACGCAAAAAAATGTATTACACCTTTTTTTATTTTTTGGGTGGGTGGATTGCCAAGCCTTGGCTTGACGTTTATTATCTCACCCGCGCCGTAGGTTGCCGACCCCTGCAATAGATGTTAGCCAATATGCAAAGTAACACTTGCTAGGTAGCTAAGATAGGATAAATATGACTAAACTGGAAAGTACATTTCCTGAAGAATGTTTGTGGGTTTGCTTCAGCTCAATAAAGATATTTGTGGCCACTTCATAGCCATTTTAATCTTTTGATATATTGAAAGAGCAAGTTATTTCAAAAGGCATAACAGGTGTTCATCTTCCGGGGGGGGGTGGGGGGGGTTCAGTGCCTTGCACAACGCTATCAGATGGTACATGGGATCAGAAAGCAGTGTCCATACCACATTATGCATGCTTTTTCTATATGTATATAGAGATGCCGGCTATTGATGATCATGAACATTTGGTTAGAAGTCATGGGAAAAGTAATGAAATTTGATGTATATGAAACCTGGCTAGAATAACTTACCAATTATTATTTTTTAAATTAAAGTTAGCTGACATGGGCTAATTGAGTAACTGTCAGTGTCTGACAAAAGAGAAACTGTTTATGCGCACAACCGTATGTGTTGCTATTCTAACTCTCAACAGTAAGTTAAGAGTTATATTACTGAGTTTTTGAGTGGAAATTGGTCAGAAGGGGGGCTGTCTGCCAGTTGCCCATCCTCGATTTAAATTCTCTAACCCCATCCTTCCATCTGTTTTCTATTCTCCAGGAGTGTTTCTTCTATTCGCTGGTGTTTGACCCGGTCCAGAAGACCCTGCTGGCGGACCAAGGAGAGATTCGGGTGGGCTCCAAGTACCAGGCCGAGATCCCCGACAAGTTAGCCGAAGGTCTGTGTCTGTCTGTGTGTAGAAGGGGGGGGGGTGTTTGGGTGGCTGAACTCTGACCTTTTACACCGGCCTATCAGGTTGCAGCCTATTATAGTGATCATAGTGCTGTCAGACTAAACCCACATTTAACTTGTGCCCCATTTCTAAAAGTGCTAGGTTTGAAGAATGTCTGCTATCTATCACGTGTCTAAATTATTTGAGTTGTATGGGATCGTAAATCATGAGTAGTGAGAAATCGGTCATGTTTTGGAATGAAAAGGGGGGATCTGACCACTGATCACGACATCACTTCCCTTCTGGCAGCAAGTAGTGTAGTTAGATGTTGCCCTCTTGTTTTATCTTCCCTTGTGTAGCCTAGCCAGTGTTAAGTTGAAGGTTGCCATTTTGTGAAGGTTGTTTGTGCCCTTGTGACACCTTCTGCTCTCATTCATCCTTTTCTATTTCTCTGTGACTCATCTCTCTCCTATTACTTTATTTCACCATTTCTTCTCAAGTCTGTCTCTCATTCTTGTTTCCAAAATAGTGGGTCACGCAACCACAACCAGTGTCTCTGTCTGTCTGCAACATTAGTTAACATGTCTGACGGTTGTCCTCTTGTTGTCATCCCTCCCAGGTGAAGAAGACACCCGTATTCAGGAGAAGCTGGAGGTCAAGGTGTGGCACCCCGACAACCAGCTCAAAGACCCACAGATCGACCAGTTTCTGGTGGTGGCTCGGTGAGTGTCCCCTGGCCCTGCCCCCCTCATCTGTCACACGTTGCCCTGGTTACGCCCTGTTGCTATGGAGGTCCTTGTCTGGCCTTGTCATGAGCTTGGAACACATTCTGATCTGAAGTAATGTAAACTGGATGGCTTTGAGTTGCAAAGTGTCCACCTTTTTGAGCTTGATATTTAGTGTATTGAGATCTTGCAATGTTCTCAAGACATCTTTGAAGGGTCTTGCCTAAGCGGTGTAGTATCAGTAGGACCCCAGTCAACATACAGCATGTTTGGGCCCAAGTCTGTTTTTGGAGGGAATCAACATTATGTAGGGAACGACCTCAAGCTGCAGCACCATCTAGTGGCCGTATGGTGAAAATTCACACTGATTTACAAAACCGCAGTCGATAGGGTATTTTTGTCTAGTTCTTGATAAGTTAGGAGTTTGTCTGTTTCAGTACTGGGTTTGTCATTTGATTCTAATGATATTTGGTGGTTGTGTGTTCCAGTGCTGTGGGGACGTTTGCCCGAGCCCTGGACTGCAGCAGCTCTATCCGTCAACCCAGCCTGCATATGAGTGCTGCGGCCGCCTCCCGAGACATCACGCTGGTGAGACACACACTTTGTCCATGTCCCATGGTGACGAGACAATCACTAAGCGCTCTACATATAACCCTTAAAACAATGGACATCTACGGTATCCTAATTAGTACATGTAATGTTATTCATTATATTGGACTATACACTCAGTGGGCAGTTTATTAGGTACACCACCCCGTTCATGAAAATGGTTCGCTCCTACAGATGGTGAGTCACGCTGCTGTGGCTTGCTATATAAAGCATGCAGACAGGCATCGAGGCATTAAGTTACTGATCAACTGAATGTTAGAATGGGCAAAACCAGTGACCTAAGTGACTTTGAGTGTGATATAATCATCGGTGCCAAGCACACCGGATCCAGTATCTCAGAGACGGTCGCCCTCCTGGGCTTTTCACGCACGACAGTGTCCAGAGTTTACTGAGAATGGTGCAACAAACCAAAAACATCCAGTCAGCTCAGGCCTGTGGACGAAAACAACTGAGAGGTCGAAGGAGAATGGGAAGAATTGTGCAAGCTAACAGGCGCTCCACAAACAGTAAACGACCACACAGGGTTCTACCCTTATCACTTAAAAACAAGAAGCGGCTCCCTTGGGCACGAGATCACCAACACTGGAAGATGTGAAAAGAAAGTGGAAAAACATTGCCTGGTCCGAAGAATCCCGGTTCCTGTTGCGTCATGCTGATGTCAGTCAGGATTTGGCATAAGGAGCATGAGTTCATGGACTCATCCTGCATGGTGTCAACGGTACAGGCTACTGGGGAATGTTCTCCTGGTACAGATTAGACCGCTGCGTCACTCAGGACATAAGGCACTGCATTTCAGTGCTAGAGGCGTCACTACAGACACCTTGGTTCGAATCCAGGCTGTATCACAACCGGTCGTGATTGGGTGTCTTATAGGGCGGCAGACAATTGGTCCGACTTTGTCCAGGTTTGGTCGGAATTGTAAATATGAATTTGTTATTAACTAGCTTGCCTAGTTAAATGAAAAAATATTTCAGGCTGTTCTGGAGGCAAAGGGGGTTCTGACCCAGTACTTGATGGGTGTACCTAATAAACTGTTTACCATTCTAATACCATGTAATGTCATTTCACATTTTAAAAACATTTTGAATACGGTAACCTGTGTCTAAAATGAGCAATATATCTAATGGTCCCCCGCTCTCCCCCTCTAGTTCCACGCGATGGATACCCTGCAGAAAAATGACTACGACCTGGCCAAGGCCATGTCCACGCTGGTGCCTCAGGGCGGGCCCGTGCTCTGCCGTGACGAGATGGAGGAGTGGAGCGCCTCGGAGGCCATGCTGTTCGAAGAGGCCCTGGAGAAATATGGCAAGGACTTCAACGACATCCGCCAGGACTTTGTAAGTGTCCTCCCGTATTCAACGAATAGATATCTGGCTTGTGTTCAGAAGGAGCAGTAGGTCAAATGTTTTGAATCAAGAAAGAGAAGTACCTCCTCCGTTTCAAAACGCACCTCCGGAACACCACTCTGTATTAACTGTATCCTATGTCCTTTCATCTGGTCAGTGTTGAAGGATGCTCTGTCTCTGTTGTCCCCAGTTGCCATGGAAGTCACTAGCCAGCGTGGTTCAGTTCTACTACATGTGGAAAACCACCGACCGCTACATTCAACAGGTAAAATACACCACTCTGCTGTTCAGAGCCACACTCTTACGAAACAATGAGATTGTACTATGCATTGGCTTAAGTGATGTATAACGCAGAAGTGACTTCACAAGCAGAGCTACTTGTTGGTACTTTGTAAATGTAAATGTTTGTTTCAGAAACGACTCAAGGCAGCGGAAGCAGACAGCAAGCTGAAGCAGGTTTACATCCCCACCTAGTGAGTAACAGTCTGAACTGCAGCAGAGACAATGCACAATCTCTATCATTACCACGGTAACTAAACACATCAACTCTCTCTCTCTCTCTCTCTCTCTACCTCCAGCACCAAGCCCAACCCCAACCAGATCATGGCTCCTGGTAACAAGCCTGGCATGAACGGGGCCGCTGGCTTCCAGAAAGGACTGAGCTGTGAGAGTTGCCGTAGTGAGTATTCTGCCATACAACTTTAGTTAGTGTTTTGTGTCTGGTCCGTTGTCTGTCTGACTAACTGTAGTGAACAATCCCATGTGTGTTTAGTGTAGGTGATTTAGACGTATTTATTTTTCTGGACATCTAACAGACCTCCCCTCTGTTGCAGCCGCCCAGTCAGCACAGTGGTACGCGTGGGGTCCTCCCAACATGCAGTGCAGACTGTGTGCATCCTGCTGGATCTACTGGAAGAAGTACGGAGGCCTGAAGACCCCCACACAGCTAGAGGGGGCCGCAAGATCTGGCTCAGTATGTCTGCTTTTATTAACCTGCTACCCTAAACCACTCAAATACTGGGTGCACCTCAGTAGCCTAGCTTTCCTTTATCTGCATAGGACAGGGAAGAGCGAGTTAATATCATTTTAATTTCCGAGTTCTTGGTGGCCTAGCCGGTGTTATCAGATCATTACAGCGGCAGCAGAGGAGAGGAAGCCAATGTAGACTGAGCTATTCAATCATGATATTTCGATACGTTAACTCTTGGCCCCTCAGGAGTCAACCCCCCGAGGTCACATGACCCGCCAGGAAGTGCAGGGCCTGTCACCGTTCACGACTAGTGGGGGGCGGGCCAAGCTGCTGGCCAAAAACCGGCAGACGTTCATCCTGCAGACCACCAAGCTGACGCGCATCGCCCGCCGTGTCTGCACTGACATCCTGCAGCCCCGCAGCGCCGCACGCCGCCCCTACGCCTCCATCAACGCCAATGCCGTCAAGGCCGAGTGTGAGTATATGGACACGCATGAACATACACACACATTATATATACACACACACTTTCTGTAATTCTTATGGTGTTGTTTTCTCAGGTATGATAAGGCTGCCTAAAGCGACCAAGGCCCCTATAAAGAACTGCTCGATCCCTCGACCACCGCTGGCCACCATAGTGAAGGAACTGGGTAAGAAAATAGTCCAATCACAGAAGAAATTATCATTGAGATCCTGAGAGGTCTTATGTCGCTGACAATGTATTTACCCACGGTTGGCACGAACACTAAAATAACTTGCAATTAGGGAGAAAAACTACATACGTTTACGTTTCCATGCTCCAGCTGTCGAAATACAGTACAAGTTAAAACTGCATACTAATTCAAGGGTTTCTACGTTGTAGAATAATGGTGAAGACATCAAAACTACAAAATAACACACATGGAATTATGTATTAACCCAAAAATGTTACACAAAATATCTTTTAGATTTTAAATTCTTCAAAGTAGCCATCCTTTGCCTTGATGACAGCTTTGCACACCCTTGGCATTCTCTCAACCAGCTTCACCTGGGATGCTTTTCCAACAGTCTTGAAGGAGTTCCCACATATGCTGAGCACTTGTTGGCTGCTTTTCGCTCACTCTGCGGTCCAACTCCCAAACCATCTAAAATGGATTGAGGTCGGGTGATTGTGGAGGCCAGGTCATCTGATGCAGCACTCCATCCCTCTCCTTCTTGGTCAAATAGCCCTTACACAGCCTGGAGGTGTGATGGATCATTGTCCCACTAAGCTCAAACCAGATGGGATGGCATATCGCTGCAGAATGCTGTAGGTGTCATGCTGGTTAAGTGTGCCTTAAATTCTAAGTAAATCACTGACAGTGTCACCAACAAGGCACCATCACACCACCTCCTCCATGCTTCACGGTGGGAACCACACATGCAGACATCATCCGTTTTTCCGCCTCTACGTCTCACAAAGACACGGTTGGAATTATAAATCTCCAATTTGGACACATCAGACCAAAGGACAGGTCTAATGTCCATTGCTCATGTTTCTTGGCCCAAGCCAGTCTCTTCTTATTATTGGTGTCCTTTAGCAGTGGTTTCTTTGCAGGAATTTGACCATGAAGGCCTGATTCACAGTCTCCTCTGAACAGTTGATATTGAGATGTGTCTGTTACTTGAACTCTGCAGCATTTTATTTGAGCTGGTAACTCTAATGAACTTATCCTCTAGAGCAGAGGTAACTCTGAGTCTTCCTTTCCTGTGGCGGTCCTCATGAGAGACAGTTTCATCAAAGCGCCTGCACTTTGCGACTGCACTTGAAGAAACTTTGAAAGTTTTTGTATTTTCCCACTTTGACTGATCTTCATGTCTTCAAGTAATGATGGACTGCTGTTTTTCTTTGGTCATTTGAGCTGTTCTTGACATAATATGGACTTGGTCTTTTACCAAATAGGGCTATCTTCTGTATACCACTCCTACCTTGTCACAATTGATTGGCTCAAACGCATTAGAAGGAAAGAAATTCCACAAATTAACTTTGAACAAGGCACACCTGACCTCTAGTGACTACCCATCCCGCATGCGGGAGCGTAATCATCGACTGATACTAATTAGCATAATGCAACGGACATAAATATTCCTAGAAAATATTCCTATTCATGAAAATCACAAATGAAATATATTGAGACACAGTTTAGCCTTTTGTTAATCACCCTGTCATCTCAAATTTTCAAAATATGCTTTACAGTCAAAGCTAGACAAGCATTTGTGTAAGTTTATTGATAGCCTAGCAGAGCATTTTGTCCAGCTAGCAGCAGGTAACTTGGTCACGGAAATCAGAAAAGCAATCTAATTAAATCGTTGACCTTTGATGAGCTTCGGATATTGTCACTCACGAGACTCCCAGTTAGATAGCAAATGTTCCTTTTTTCCCAAAATATTATTTTTGTAGGCGAAATAGCTCCGTTTGTTCTTCACGTTTGACTGAGAAATCGCCCGGAAATTGCAGTCACGAAAACTCAAAATATTCCAAATTAGCTCCATAATATTGACAGAAACATGGCAAACGTTGTTTATAATCAATCTTCAAGGTGTTTTTCAAATATCTATTCGATAATATATCCGCCGGGACAATTAGTTTTTCAGTGGGACCGATTGGAATAATGGCTACCTCTGTATTTTACGCGAGAATCTCTCTGGGAGCCATCAGGTGACCACTTGCGCAATGTAGCCGCTTACGGGTATTGTTCAACATAAATGCGTAAAACTACTTCACAATGCTGTAGACACCTTCGGGAATACGGAGAAAGAGTAATCTGGTTGATAGCCCAGTCAATGCTCAATAGGGACGCATTGGAACGCAGCGCTTTCAAAACATGAGGCACTTCCGGATTGGATTTTTCTCAGGCTTTCGCCTGCAACATCAGTTCTGTTATTCTCACAGACAATATTTTTACAGTTTCGGAAACTTTAGAGTGTTTTCTATCCCAAGCTGTCAATTATATGCATATTCTAGCATCTTGTCCTGACAAAATATCCCGTTTACTACAGGAACATTATTTTTCCAAAAATGAAAATACTGCCCCCCTAGTCACAAAAGGCTTTACTGTTAATTGAAATGTATTCCAGGTGACTACCTTTGATTTAACACATTTTTTGGTTACTACGTGATTCCTTATGTGTTATTTCATAGTTTTGATTTCTTCACTATTATTCTAAAATGTAGAAAATAGTAAAAAAATAAAGAAAACTCCTGGAAAGAGTAGGTGTGTCCAAACTTTTGACTGGTACTGTGTAATGAAGCGGTATGCACTTTTATTTTAAGTGGCTTCGTTTGTGATTGGGGTTCTCCTTTCCTCTCTCCAGCCATCCAGGCTCCACTCAAGCTGAAGGCCCCCAGAGGCACCCCCACCCCCATCAACCGCAACCAGGCCAACCAGCCCCGCGGGGGATCGGCCCTGCTTGGGAAGAGGCCCTTTGACAGCAGCGTGAGTACTCCTCGCACGTGCATGCACACACACACAAAACACAACTGCCATTTTTACTTCCTCTGTCGGTCAATCCATACATGTGACACTGACAGGTTCTGGTTTGGTATAGACGGCCTCATTTACTGTAACCTTGGGTAGTGTCTCATGTCCCTGTCTACTCAGACTGCAGAGAGGGACAGACTGGCGCTGGTTCTGGTTCCTCTGTAACAGTGGGAGATTTACTGACCATCTGTCTATCTCCATCACCGCTGAGCATAGCAGCATGACCACAGCTCGGGCCAAGTGGCCACACACACACACACACCTCTCACCGTTCTTCTCTTATTGGTCATAGGCGTTGGCACTGCCGTTCCCCACCAATGGGAGGCCGTTCACATCAGGCATGAGGACCACCTCTCAGTCAGTGATCAAGCGTCAGAAAGTGAACCAAGGAGATGCGCCAAACCCTGTGGTTTTTGTTGCTACTAAATACACCAGGTAGGTCCTGGTCTCTGAGCGTCTGTTATTCTCTTTGGTAGCAGTCAGCTCCGGAAGATACAAATGACCTTCTGTGCTTTTTGGTTGAGAAATCTGCATATTTCTGTATTGAACACCTGACAAAGGGATCAATCTTAGTCAAAACAAATTCTCCCACTCAATTTTTTGCCATAGACCTGATTGATCCCTATGTCAGGTGTTCAATACAGAAATATGCAGATTTCTCAACCAAAAAGCACAGAACGAAAATGAATGTTTAATATTGCATGTAACTAGTTTTAAGATGAAGGTTATTCTTCTTTGCACCTGCGCACTATGACATTAGGATGTGTTTTTATACAGGCAGCCCAATTCTGATCACATCTTTTGCCAATAATTGGGCAAAAAATTAGGTGCTACCTGTGTCAACAAAGCCTTGGACTCCTAGGTGTGCCAATGTTGATCTGAGTCCTACAGATAATTCACCGTGTGTATTTCTGTCCCCTCCAGGGCTCTGAGGAAACACCTGACCCAGTCTGAGATGCGACGGGCAGCCAGGAAACCACACCTCCCCGTCAGGGTCAAGCTGCCCTTGCCTCCCCGGCCCCTGGCTTTAGCCATTCTGCCCTCCAGCACCAGCGAGCCCATCGTCCTGGAGGACTAACCCCCCCCCCCCACCCCCACCACCCCACTGCGAAACAGGGAGGGCGCACCACCGCGCACCAACCTGCTAGTGTAGCAGCACAACCCCATACCAGTAGTTGTTTTCTCTCGTCGTATTTTTTAAATCTCGTCTTCTGTTCTGTTACCTCCCAAAAGCTGACGTGCTGCCACACACACACACACACACACACACACACACACACACACACACACACACACACACACGCACACGCACACGCACACGCACACGCACACGCACACGCACGCACACGCACACGCACACGCACACACACACACACACACACACACACACACACACACACACACACACACACACACACACCCACATGTATGCATTACATCTAGTACATGGCATCAATTCTTTTCACACACACTACGCATACACTGAGTGTACAAAACATTAGGAACACCCCCTTTTGCCCTCAGGAATGCCTCAAACCCAGCAGCGTTGCAGTTCTCGACCCACTCAAACCAGTGCACCTGGCACCAACTACAATACCCTGTTCAAAGGCACTTAAATATTTTGTTTTGCCCATTCGTCCTCTGAATGGCATACATACACAATCCATGTCTCAATTGTCTCAAGGCTTAGAAATCCTTCTTTAACCCGTCTCCTCCCCTTCATCTACACTGATTGAAGTGGATTTAACAAGTGACATCAATAAGGTATCAAAGCTTTCACCTGGTCCGTCTATGTCAGGGGTGGGCAACTCCAGTCCTCGGGGCCTGATTGCCTCCCCTGGTCTATGTCATGGAAAGAGCAGGTGTTTGTAATGTTTTGTACACTGAGTGTATACACAGACACAACACCCCCCCACATACACACACCAGGCTTTGGGCTTTACTATTTTATTCTGGCTCTTTTTGCTTAATTATTTTTGCTCCCCTTTTTTAATGGTAAATCATTTTAACTGTGTAATTTAAAATCAGAAATATTTCTCATCCTGAAATAATGGTGATTTAAAAGCACACTTTATTTTTTCCCCCTTCAGGTCCTTTCTTATCTGTGTAAATATTAGCAGCATTTTGAGGGGTTGACACCTAATTGTTTGGGGACTGGTAGGGGCGTGGTTGTGGCAGGGCCATGGAAATAGAAATACTAGAACCACAGCAATTTGACTAAATGTCTGTTCTAGTTATTCATATTCTATAGGGAGGGCTATGTGGGGCAGTTTCTTAGCATGTTTATGGGAAAGTCTATTTTGACCAAGGTTTCATCCACCTGTTCCATCATAGATCTGGGAGGTTGCAGTAAAGTGCTTTGTGTGACCCATCCTTCAAGGATACTTGTCAGATTCTACGTTAGTCTTCTCTTACACCATCACATCAGGCCCCACCCCCTCTCCACACCTAAATTAGACCTGATCCTGCCCCCCGTCTCTCCACAATCCTATCAGATGTTACGTATGAGGGTTTGATGGTGAGGAAATCAATTCTGTTGAACCCCCCCCTGGGTATTTTTAACATTAGCAGCTTTGCACCCAACTCCCTCCCATAACCTCTAGGTGTTGAGCTCTGCTTTTCTACTTGTCGTCACAATCAATTTGAGTCCTGTCTTGTTTACCATCACTTGATTGACACACTTTTTACAGATGTTTATTTTTCCCCATCTGGAGAGAGACAGTCGGGATCCTTCTCTGTAAATGCATTTTGGTTTTGACTGAGAAAGACCGCTTGGGTTGCCTGGCTACCCAGCCACATCGTTCCCACTAACTGACGTTCCTTCTCCACGATGAGTCTGGATTTGCCTGCCTCTCCCGACAATTTCTAGAACGCAAACACATTCTGACCGTTCTGATTGGTCCCTGAAACCTATGGGTTGGGCCAGAGCCTGCCTACATGCTGTCGTTATCAACTTTGATACACTGATTGGTTAGACTATCCAATCACTGATGGATTTTGTTTTGTTCAACGCCCCTCATTTTGAAGTCAAACGAGCAACGTCTAGGATGGCAGTTTGAGACTGAATGAATGTAGCGACCGGTAGAGCAGAGGAATTAAATTCAGGATGAGTCGTCAGGCAAACGCTTGAGTACAGCGGTCTTGTCTCTTCAATACGATGGTAGGCGAGAGGGAAAAGTAAGGGTTTAGGAAATGGTGATGTAGGTTAACAAGGTAGATGAGATTCATATTGTGTAGGTTTGGAAGATATTCAAACAGGTGGTTCTTGATGTGTATCTGATTGTTTGGGACATGCAAAATAGATACTGTTCTCTTTGAGGTCCTTATTGGGAGAAATATGGGTTTGTTTTAGTGGAGTCAGAATTGAGCCATAAAAAAAGAAAACATCCTAGGTGTAAAACTCCATTCTTAGACAGCCCCTGTTCATTTTGTCACCTGTACCAATAAATCATATGCCTTCAGCTCCCCCAAACAGACTAGGCCACCGCAATTATGACAATGGACTGTTTGGATCTTGGATTTGAATGAAACTGGCAAATTATGTAACGAGCTGGTTGTTGTCAGATACTGTTGTTACTAAAGCAGCTATATGTATTGGCTTGGGTGCTGGAGTCATGTCTTTGTTGGGAGTGGAATCTCCAGTGATGTCTCAACTTGTGGGTTGATTTGGTTTGAATCTTTATTTTCCCTTTTTGTGTTTTATTATGAAGAAAGGGTGCGTTTAGATTAAATTAATTCTTAATTGGATATTATAATTCCTCTTTCTCTTCCAGGCTCTGTGTACAATGGCAGCCAGTATGGGGGTGGAAATGACAGATGTATAAGCAAGTTTGGTCCCAATGTGGGCTTTTGTAATGTTTCTAAAACAAATAGAAGTGTTAAAATACTAATCTGAAGAAGAAAATAAAAACTTGGCCTTTTGAAAAGTTGTTTCTTTCTATTAAATCTTTGGGGAAGAAGGCTTGTAATTACTCCATATTGTGGAGAGGGTTCAAATACTGTACATGTGAACATTGCTCTCCATTGGGTGGGTTTGGAGGGGGGGGGGGGGGGGCGCAAATCAAAGCTGGTGGGAGGGATGTAGAGGGGGGTTAGAATTTTGTATGTTGGAGAGAGAATTATGCTACAATTAATGGTTTTTCTCAAGTGTTTTTTATTCCAATGTCTCTGTATCCTTTTAATGTATCTTGATAAGAAAATAAAGATGTTTTTTTCTTTGTGGTCCTATACATTTATCTGGCGTGTGCTTTTTCTGGATGTGTATGATACAATGGTGCATAGATGTCAGTGTCAAATGTAAACACGCATGATTAACGGGCTCCCGGACGGCCCAGTGTTCTAAGTCACTGCATCTTCGTGCTTGAGGCGTCACTACGGACAGCCTGGTTCGATTTCAGGCTATATAACAACCGGCCGTGATTGGGAGTCCCATAGGGCGGCGCACAATTGGCCCAGCATCGTCCGGGGTTGGCCGGTGTGGTCTGTCATTGTAATTAAGAATTTGTTCATAACTGACTTGCTTAGTTAAATAATTTAATGATGTCCTTTTCTGTGGAAAATAAATGTTGTAACCTTAGACTAGTTCCGCCAAACAAGAACAATGTATTGTATTATTTTTAAACTGAAAAAATACTATGATCAATCATGAATACACATTGGCTGCATACACACAGGCAGCCCAATTCTGATCTTTCCCATAATTATAGGGGAACTATCTTGTCTGATTGGTCAAAAGACCAATTAGTGGAAAAATATCAGAATTAGGCTGCCTGTGTAAGTAGCCAAAATGCCACACAAAGGTTTATATTTCCCCCCTAACAGACAGCATTTAATTAACAAATTACTCAGGTGTGATGTTGACCTCCAACTGTGGTGTGAATTGACACAGAACAGAATAATTGTTTATGTACCCAATGGGCTTGACGTTAGTAATCAGGGCATTAATTGGCATATGTTTATTGCGCCAGTGCTAAGGACCAGTTCATCCGGCGCTAAAACGGCAACGTTGTCGCAGAGACTCAACGCCATTGGCCGTTGCTAATCGAATACCAGCTACATTGCATCTGATTGGTGGATTCGAACGCCCTACTGGCGTTTAATGTTGCACAGCTGATCCTCGTTTTAAAGGGAAGGCGGGAGTGGGAACTGGGTCAAGTTAAAAATACAGAGGACACAGGCGCAAGATACGTGCTACTTCATAACAAAGCAAGTAGGGTGGCCGGTAGTTCACTTCATTAACGGGCAGTAGGCTAGAATAGGTTTTAACGTTTCTTTTATTTCTACGAATTTCATGCGGAAAACACAGTTCTTTAGAATTTGGCTTGGACATTGAGGTTACTGTCGAACAACAGGTGGAGAGCGTCTGGGGCACAGTCGTTGGGCAATATCTTCAATTCGTAACAATGTTTGAGGTATAGTAAAGCTTGTTTTATACTTTGTTTCAGATGCTTCTTCAGTTTACCCTGCTTGTATTGGATATTAGGTATTAAGAAATTGCTTTACAAATTAGATGTGGCAGTTGATTGCCTTTTTAAAATTCAACCTCTTTATCCAGGTTTGTCATATTAATACATTCTCTACTTCAAAATACCAATGTTTGAGACTATATTCTGTCATGTGATGAGATTAGTGTGAAGTCAGACTGCAACTATGCAGTCAAAAAAACAGTCATTGGTATGTACACAGAACTACTTGTTAGTGTACTGTTGCATTTTGACTGTCTCCTGACTTTCAGTGGTTTACCATCCAAATAAATTCTTTCAAACCTGATTTTTAAAATTGTTCTCTACTCTTCAGAGAAGCAGTGATGACCTGCCCATGTTCCCCTACCATGAGGGACGAGATGACCCGTTCCCTAGGGAGCACTGCTCAGCTGGAGTTGGGGGAGGCATGTCCCTGGCTGAGGCCCTCCTGCCCCTAGTGGAGTCTCCCTCCCAGATCCCCTGGTTGTGCTCCACCCGCTATAAGACTGAGCTGTGCAGTCGCTATGCTGACACAGGCTTCTGTAAGTATGCTGAGCGCTGCCAGTTTGCCCATGGCCTCCACGACCTCCACGTGCAGTCCCGCCACCCCAAGTACAAGACGGAACTGTGCCGCACCTTCCACACGGCAGGCTACTGCGTCTATGGCACCCGCTGCCTGTTTGCCCACACTACCAAGGAACAGCGCCCCCCCCACCGCCGGCGCCGCAACATCCCCTGCCGCACCTTCCGCTCATTCGGTGTGTGCCCCTTTGGCACACGCTGCAACTTCCTGCACATTGAGGGTGACTGTGATGGCGGCCTGGAGTCCCCAGGCAGCGCTCCTGAGAAGGCCCCCATTGCCAGACCCCAACCACAATCCCAGGACTGGAAGCCCCGTGGGGCCCTGTGCCGCACCTTTAGCTCCTTTGGCTTCTGCCTCTATGGCACCCGCTGCTGCTTCCAACATGGCCTGCCGAGCAGCATCCAGGGGGGTGCCCGCACCCATCTGCTGTCCCTAGCTTCAGACAGGTTCTCATCTCCCTGCTCCTCATCCTCCTCCTCCTCTCCACCATCTGGACTGCCCTCCCCGGTCTGGCCTGATGATTCATCCACCCCGCTGAACAACCCCGTGGCCCACAATGCCTTCACCTTCTCCAGCCAGCTGAATGATGTGCTGCTGCCTCTGGCCCTCAGGCTCCAGCAGCTGGACAACAGCCAGGCCATGGAGGCTGCCTGCAACATGCAGGGTGTCTGGGGGAACAAGCTTTAGTCACTCGGCAAGAATGGTATTGTAACTAATGTGATGTATAGCCAGCCTACTGTATATTGTGATGGTTTGCTATGATCTTGGAAGCCATATGTATTTTAATAGGGGGGTGGTGCAAGTGTCTTTGGGGATGTTCCATGTGACTATCTTCAATGTTAGTTTGGAGAGACTGACTACTGTCCTGCATTACAAATTGTATGGCCTCATTGGTGTTCTGACTGATCCACTCATGTGTTTATGTAGATTAGGCCTTGTAACTGTACATTTTAATGAGGTTATACATGTTTATTTATGAGTTTTAACTTAAGTTTTTATTTATTGTGATACTTCTGCCTTGAATAAACCACAATTTTTAATTACTTGCCCTTCATTCACTGAACTAGCCAGAACTTTTCACTGCTATCATGCATTCCATTTTATTAATCTGTTTTCTATTTTTGGCCAATGGGCAACTCCTTTTACCTTATGGTAGGCTTTAATTACCTAAATTATGCTCTTAATGGAGACTTCCCTAACTGTACTTGACATTTGGGATGCAAGCCCCATTTGACTTGGCCTGCACTAAAAGGGGCATGGTCTTCTTCCCTTCCTGACTGCTGCTGGCCTCAATTTTAAACGACTACTTGCAATCACTTGATTCCTTGAACGTGCTTGATTGCTCTGACTGAAGACTTGGCTCATTGTATCTTAATACAGTCTTACGCTCAAAAGAATCAATTCAAACGGGGAAGCATTTTGCTGAGCTTGGTCATCAATTTGACAGCTAGCTGTGTGGCTGCACTATGCATTTACACCACCGTCAGGAGGGTCTTTGTTTTAAATGAAAGGGCAGGGGGCTTGGTGGTCGGCGTGATGTACAATTCCTGATCTGCTAAGTGAGCAAGTCTAATGTGTCGCTTTGCACAAATCGGTTGGCAATTGGTGCACGCGAAGTGACTAGTTTACAACTTAACAAAGCTTACACAAGTTGCACCTGTGGTTTATTTTTCAGCATGTCCACGAGGCGGCGCTGTAAGCATGGCGGACAATGAGCGGAGGCGCGTCACTGAAGCGTACGAGTCAAACTCATGAGTCATGGCCGAAAGTGCGCGAGTTAAGCTTAGTGGCGATGTGGCTGCTTTGTTGGCTGAAGATGTCTGCTCCCGGTTTAGGGAAGCCACACAGGTACATCATGAAGCAGTTAAATCAATGGAGATTGTTAGATGGCGTTAGTTTGGCCAGAAGCGAATATATATTTTTAAACGAGACGAGGCACAATCTCTAAGCCAAAGAGATTCGCTGCTGAAGTGTCCAACTGATGTGGAGAACAAGCCTCCAAGGACGTTCATTCGCAGAGACGGACGAACCCCCGCTCGCTGGTTCTAGCAGTGAAGAGGGCGAACCGGATGAGTCCGAGCCGTGCACTTCCACCGATGTTGACAGCTCCCTGGGTGGAGAAGAACAGGTGGTCGCACCAGGCTTAGCCACACCTCCAAACAATGCTGGCAGAGACCCTACTATCTGAGACCCGGACTCAGATTCGTCGCGATATGAATGGATCTGTACGGGATATGTTAGTGCAGGCTGGGCCATATCAGGATAAGGTAGGGAATTTGAGAGTTGAGGGGCAACTAAAATGTTCGGTGGCCAACTACAGTATGGGGATGGCGAACGGAGAGAGAGTGGAGATACCATGGCTCGTTAATTCCTAGCAAAATGACGCGGCCTTCTATTTTTGCTGTTTTTCACGAGGGCAAATCTGCGCTGGTCATGGATGGAACCAGGGACAGGGAATAAACTGTGCCACCTCAGCTCGCATGAGAAGTCGCATGACCGCCTAGATAGTATCCAGAGGTGGAAGGAGCTGGAGATCAGGCTGGTGTCCAAGGAAGCTATCGATGCCCAAAGCCCAACGGGCTATTGACAGAGAGACTCTCCATTGGCAGTATGTGCTGCAGAGGCTCATAGCCCTGATATGTGTAATGGCCACCCAAAACATTGCGCTACGTAGGACCAGGCTGAACGAGCCAAATAATGTGAACTTTCTGAAGTTCTGGATTTCTTTGATTTGATTTCAGGACCATGGACAGCTACGGAGAGAAACCATCGCTGACTGCAATGCAGCATCACAGCAGAAGGAAGAGACCACTCTAGGCGGGCCACGAATCGAAGAAATGCTGAAATGTATGTTGGACAATCAAATTCGGTATGTAAATAAACCATATTTGGTAAGAGATGGGTCATTGACAGAAAGCGTATTTTACACTGCTCCAGCAAAACGAGGCCCGCCATGTATTTATGAAAGCACTTGTTTCCAAAGCTCAAATGATCTCACTCCTTTTACAGTTCTAAAGGAATATTAAATTATATGTTAGATATGTTAAATAAAAGTGTAATTTGCAACATTGTAACTCTAATGCAGGGGTTAAAGTAAAATTCATTTTTGCCCGGTAAGGGACCTCCTATATGTGCACGCGCGCACCAACTATTTTTATGGGCCAAATCATATAATTACATGTAGAATTGGAGCCTATTTCGTCATATTCAAAAACGTGGTAGGCCTACCTGTTTGACAAATACTATTATTCTATCCATAGATGTCGGTATAGCCAAATCCTCCAATACTGTCCCATGCACTCCTTAAATACATATCAAGTCAGAAGTTTACACTTAAGTTGGAGTCATTAAAACTCGTTTTTCAACCACTCCACAAATTTCTTGTTAACAAACTATAGTTTTGGCAAGTCGGTTGGGACATCTACTTTGTGCGTGACACAAGTAACAACAATTGTTTACAGAGAGATTTTTTCACTTATAATTCACTGTATCACAATTCCAGTGGGTCAGAAGTTCACATACACTACATTGACTGTGCCTTTAAACAGCTTGGAAAATTCCAGAAAATGATGTCATGACTTTAGAAGCTTCTGATAGGCTAATTGAAGTCAATTGGAGGTGTACTTGTGGATGTATTTCAAGGCCTACCTTCAAACTCAGTGCCTTTTTGCTTGACATCATGGGGAAATCAAAATAAATCAGCCAAGACCTCAGAAAAAATGTGTAGACCTCCACAAGTCTGGTTCATCCTTGGGAGCAATTTCCAAACTCCTGGAGGTACCACGTTCATCTGTACAAACAACAGTACACAAGTATAAACACCATGGGACCACGCAGCCGCCATACCGCTCAGGATGGAGAAGCGTTCTGTCTCCTAGAGATGAACATACTTTGGTGCGGAAAGTGCAAATCAATCCCAGAGCAACAGCAAAGGACCTTGTGAAGATGCTGGAGGAAACGGGTACAAAAGTATCTATATCCACAGTAAACCGAGTCCTATATCGACATAACCTGATAGGCCGCTCAGCAAGGAAGGAGTCACTGCTCCAAAACTGGCATAAAAAAAGCCAGACAACGATTTGCAACGGCACATGGTGATAAAGATTGTACTTTTTGGAGAAATGTCCTCTGGTCTGATGAAACAAAACTAGAACTGTTTGGCCATAATGACCATCGTTATGTTTGGAGGAAAAAGGGGGAGGCTTGCAAGCCGAAGAACACCATCCCAACCGTGAAGCACGGGGGTGGCAGCATCATGTTGTGGAGGTGCTTTGGTGTAGGAGGGACTGGTGCACATCACAAAATAGATGGCATCATGAGGAAGGAAAATTATGTGGATATATTGAAGAAACATCTTAAGACATCAGTCAGGAAGTTCAAGCTTGATCGCAAATGGGTCTTCCAAATGGGCAATGACCACAAGCATACTTCCAAAGCCACCATATTAAAGTCAAATCAATGCACATTCTGTGTTTATGAGATGTAGTAACATTTATAGTGACTATGATTTGTTCTCCTACTTGTGAACATGTCTTACTGTATCTGATAGGAAAGGGAACCTGGAAGTTTAAGATACAGGTAAGGGCTCTGAGTAAATGTGAACATTGAGTGAGATTTACTCCCATAGCTTTTGCAGAGTTGTTGAGCCCTCTCTTTGCCCTCCTTCAAATTATCCGGTGCTGTACAAACTCTCTCTGAGCATCTATTTAAGTACAATAGATGGCTATACTTCAGCCATTGATCTAATTCCCTCCAAATAGAGACATGGCCATACTTCAACCATTGATCTAATTCCCTCCTAGTAGAAACATGGCTATACTTCAACCATTGATCTAATTCCCTCCAAATAGAGACATGGCCATACTTCAACCATTGATCTAATTCCCTCCTAGTAGAAACATGGCTATACTTCAACCATTGATCTAATTCCCTCCTAATATAAACATGGCCATACTTCAACCATTGATCTAATTCCCTCCTAGTAGAAACATGGCCATACTTCAACCATTGATCTAATTCCCTCCTAGTAGAAACATGGCTATACTTCAACCATTGATCTAATTCCCTCCTAGTAGAAACATGGCCATACTTCAACCATTGATCTAATTCCCTCCTAGTAGAAACATGGCTATACGTCAACCATTGATCTAATTCCCTCCTAATATAAACATGGCCATACTTCAACCATTGATCTAATTCCCTCCTAGTAGAAACATGGCCATACTTCAACCATTGATCTAATTCCCTCCTAGTAGAAACATGGCCATACTTCAACCATTGATCTAATTCCCTCCTAATAGAAACATGGCTATATTTCAACCATTGATCTAATTCCCTCCTAATATAAACATGGCCATACTTCAACCATTGATCTAATTCCCTCCTAAACCTGTGTCTTTGCCAGGACCCATGGAGACCTGGTCTGTTGTCTCTGCAGAAGGTTCTGTCAGACCCGGTCCGCCCGCTGTGTTCTCACTATGGAGTTGTAGGGGGCTACTTGCACTTAGAGGAACTGTATCCACCTCCCATCCATCTTGTATCCATCTTATCTATGTATGAAAATAGAATTTCTTTCATTTAGAGATATAATAATAATATATGCCATTAAGCAGACGCTTTTATCCAAAGCGACTTACAGTCATGTGTGCATACATTCTACGTATGGGTGGTCCCGGGAATAGAACCCACTACCCTGGTGTTACAAGCGCCATGCTCTACCAACTGAGCTACAGAAGGACTCCTTGGCTTTGTTGATCGCGAGTCATATAACCTTACCTGCAAGCTGTCCTGGATGACTACTCTGTCTCCAATGCCCAGGTGAAAGCAGACAGACACAGGTCTATGGAGCAATCCTGGTGAGTACAGCAGACCAGTCACTGAATCTGAAATGTTTTCTGTGATGCAAACAGAGCTGTCCAAAGTAATACAAGAGAATCCCAATAATGAATTGTTACAAATTGCATTTATGTATGACCTTTCACCCAATCTCAAAGCACTTTGCATTTTATGTTGGTTAAACTCCCTGTCAACCACCAAGTACCAATGCCATCTCTGTCCTGCAGGTGGCAGTGGAGCACCTGCTAAAGATTAGAGCCCTGTCTCTGTCCCTGCCAGCAGAGGGGGGCGGCAGCACCCAGCCACGCTTCGCGAGTGTGATTTCCGCCAGGCTCAGCCTCTCTCCGAGGCCACCCTGGGCATCGTCAGGCCCCTGCAGGGAACTGGGGGAGCTGGAACCCCCTGGAATGACTGGACCACATCCCCCTGCCCGCCATGTACTGTGAGCAGGTGGTTAAGAGTGTTGGGCTAGTAACCAAAAGGTTGTTGGTTCGAATCACCGAGCCGACGAGGTAAAATTTTCTGTCTGTGCCTTTGAGCAAGACACTCAAGTCTAATTGCACCTGTAAAGCACAGCTGTCGCTATTTGATATTTGATATTATTTATAAATATTTGATTTAGTTGCATATATTATTAAGTTGCATACAATAACTGTACAATTTACAATGCACTTCTCTGTGCAAACAGGTAATTACTTTCTATCAACTTACACATTGTCCTTGGAATTGGTGGACAGTCAAACTGAAAGGAAGCAACTTCTATTGCTTAGGGATTTAAAAAAAGTCTACCTAGAATCCTAGATATAGCAAATGTAAAGCCCAAAGGGTAGGCTACTGTTATGTCAGATCGTTAACTACTACTTTTTTTTAACACACTGAAAAAATTTGCGTGGACCAGATTGACCGTTCTCCCCACTATTTTTTGTTTCTTCAGTTAAGATTCACAATTATTTTGTATCTGCAGAAAAATGTTGTTTTGAGCTCAACAAGCAGTAGCATCAGTATACAAATCAGGGAGCCAAGTGAACAGCTCTTTTCTTCGATCTGTTCAAAAAGAGCCGTACGACTGATCACTATGGCAGTGAAGCGCTGTTAAGTGAAAACCACGACTTCAATTCAGGAAGTAGGAGAGGGTATGCCATAGGCCTACTTTCTATTAAAGAAAATGGCAAAAAGCACAGGCCAACCTCTTGTTAGCTTAAGATTTTGAAGAAAATAAAATGGATCCGATTATATATAACGATCTATAACAGCAACATGTAGTGTTGGTCCCATGTTTCATGAGCTGAAACAAAAGAAAACGTGTTTACATCCCTGTTAGTGTCTTTTTCTCCTTTGCCAAGCATATCAACAAGCTAATTATGCAGCTTGCACACAGGTGCACCTTGTGCTGGGGACAGTAAAAGGCCAATCTAAAATGTGCGGTTTTGTCACACAACACAATGCCACAGAGTTTTGAGGGAGCATGCAACTGGCATGCTGACTGTGGGAATGTCCACTAGAGCTGTTGCCAGATAATTGGATGTTAATTTCTATACCATAACCTCCAATGTCTTTTTAGAGAATTTGACAGTATCTCCAACCGGCCTCACAACCGCAGACCACGTGTAATCACGCAAGCCCTGGTCCTCCACATCCAGCTTCTTCACCTGCGGGATTGTCTGAGACCAGCCACCCGGACAGCTGATGAAACTGGGTTTGCACAGCCAAGGAATTTCTGTAAAAACTGTCAGAAAACATCTCAAGGAAGCTCCTCCGTGTGCTCGTTGTCCTCACCAGGGTCTTGACCTGACTGCAGTTCGGCATCGTAACCGACTTCCGTGGGCAAATGCTCACCTTCGATGGCCGCTGGAGAAGTGTGCTCTTCGCAGATTAATCCCGGTTTCAACTTTCCCGGGCAGATGGCATCGTGTGAGCAAGTGGTTTGCTGGTGTCAACGTTGTGAAAAGTGCCCGGTGGTGGTGGGGTTATGGTATGGGTAAGCATAAGCTATAGACAACGAACACAATTGCATTTTATAGATGGCAATTGTAATGCACAGAGATACCATAACGAGATCCTGAGGCCCATTATCGTGCCATTCTTCCACCGCCATTACCTCATGTTTCAGCATGATAATGCACAACACCGTGTTGCACAGATCTGTACACAACTCCTGGAAGCTGAAAATGTCCCTGGCCTGCATACTCACCAGACATGTCACCCATTGAGCATGTTTGGGATGCTCTGGATCAAGGTGTACGACAGCGTTTTCCAGTTCCCGCCAATATCCAGCAACTTTGCACAGAGGAGTGAGTCAACATTCCACAGGCGACAATCAACAGCCTGAGCAACTCTATGCGAAGGAGATGGCAAATGGTGGTCATGCCAGATACTGACTGGTTTTCTGACCCACGCCCGACCTTTGAAAGAAAAGGTATCTGTGACTGATAGATGCATATCTGTATTCCCAGTCATGCGACATCCATCTCTTAGGGCCTAATGAATTTATTTCAATTGACTGATTTCTTTGTATCAACTGTAACTCTTTGAAAATCTTTGAAAGCAGTCTTTTGAACAGCATACACTACTCTACACTATCCTCAATAACAAACTACAACAAGCAAGAGCCTGACTTTCAACCTACCACATCCTCAGAACTATAGATGGGGCAAGCAAGCCTACATATCTACTCTATTCCGAGGTAACCAGAGCACGGGTCCCAACTCTCCCCGTTAGCATTACATTTCTGTCTTTCAAAATATACAGTATATGGTGATTTGGTCCTCTGTACTGCTATAGCAGCTAATAGTCTTCCTCTTGGGGATGGATACATATATTTATTTGTTTATAACAACTTTAACAGATATGTGAATATGACCACCAGATGGTAATCTGGTCTACACGTAGGCTGCTAAGGGCCATTAAAGTCATCTTGATTGTAAATATGTTTAAAAGATGATATATTCATAGTCAACAGATAATATTTATTTGGACTATGTAGAATGATGTAAATCATGTGATGCGGTGAGTTTCTCTTATGAATGTAAAACCCCTAGAAGGGTTGTGTTTGTGTATTCTGGTTGTGTTTGTGTAATCTGACTGTGTTTGTGTATTCTGCCTGTGTTTGTGTATTCTGCCTGTCTTTGTGTATTCTGCCCGTGTTTGTGTATTCTGCCCATGTTTGTGTATTCTGCCTGTGTTTGTGTATTCTGATTGGGTTTGTGTATTCTGCCTGTGTTTGTGTATTCTGCTTGGGTTTGTGTATTCTGCTTGGGTTTGTGTATTCTGCCTGTGTTTGTGTATTCTGCGAGTGTTTGTGTATTCTGCCTGTGTTTGTGTATTCTGATTGGGTTTGTGTATTCTGCCTGTGTTTGTGTATTCTGCTTGGGTTTGTGTATTCTGCCTGTGTTTGTGTATTCTGCTTGGGTTTGTGTATTCTGCCTGTGCCTGTGTATTCTGCCTGTGTTTGTGTATTCTGCCTGTGTTTGTGTATTCTGCCTGTGTTTGTGTATTCTGGTTGGGTTTGTGTATTCTGCCTGTGTTTGTGTATTCTGGTTGGGTTTGTGTATTCTGCCTGTGTTTGTGTATTCTGCCTGTGTTTGTGTATTCTGCCTGTGTTTGTGTATTCTGCCTGTGTTTGTGTATTCTGGTTGGGTTTGTGTATTCTGGTTGGGTTTGTGTATTCTGGTTGGGTTTGTGTATTATGCTTGTGTTTGTGTATTCTGCCTGTGTTTGTGTATTCTGCTTGGGTTTGTGTATTCTGGTTGGGTTTGTGTATTATGCTTGTGTTTGTGTATTCTGCCTGTGTTTGTGTATTCTGGTTGGGTTTGTGTATTATGCTTGTGTTTGAATGTACAATACAGTTTAGTGACAATGTTTTTCTACATCCTCTGTGTGTTTTAAAAAGATAAGAGATAAAAATATCTGAGAAGCCAGACAGTCTTAACAATAACTAATAATAGACGGTCTTAACAATAACTAATAACAGACAGTCTTAACAATAACTAATACATTACATTACATTTACATTTAAGTCATTTAGCAGACGCTCTTATCCAGAGCGACTTACAAATTGGTGCATTCACCTTATGACATCCAGTGGATAACAGACAGCCTTAACAATAACTAATAACAGACAGCCTTATCAATAACTAATAACAGACAGTCTTAACAATAACTAATAACTGACAGCCTTAACAATAACTAATAACTGACAGCCTTAACAATAACTAATAACTGACAGCCTTAACAATAACTAATAACAGACAGCCTTATCAATAACTAATAACAGACAGTCTTAACAATAACTAATAACTGACAGCCTTAACAATAACTAATAACTGACAGCCTTAACAATAACTAATAACTGACAGCCTTAACAATAACTAATAACAGACAGCCTTAACAATAACTAATAACAGACAGTCTTAACAATAACTAATAACTGACAGCCTTAACAATAACTAATAACAGACAGCCTTAACAATAACTAACAGACAGCCTTAACAATAACTAATAACAGACAGCCTTAACAATAACTAATAACTGACAGCCTTAACAATAACTAATAACAGACAGCCTTATCAATAACTAATAACAGACAGTCTTAACAATAACTAATAACTGACAGCCTTAACAATAACTAATAACTGACAGCCTTAACAATAACTAATAACAGACAGCCTTAACAATAACTAATAACAGACAGCCTTAACAATAACTAATAACAGACAGCCTTAACAATAACTAATAACAGACAGCCTTAACAATAACTAATAACAGACAGCCTTAACAATAACTAATAACAGACAGCCTTAACAATAACTAATAACAGACAGCCTTAACAATAACTAATAACAGACAGCCTTAACAATAACTAATAACAGACAGCCTTAACAATAACTAATAACAGACAGCCTTAACAATAACTAATAACAGACAGCCTTAGCAATAACTAATAACAGACAGTCTTAACAATAACTAATAACAGACAGCCTTAACAATAACTAATAACAGACAGCCTTAACAATAACTAATAACAGACAGCCTTAACAATAACTAATAACAGACAGCCTTAACAATAACTAATAACAGACAGCCTTAACAATAACTAATAACAGACAGCCTTAACAATAACTAATAACAGACAGCCTTAACAATAACTAATAACAGACAGCCTTAACAATAACTAATAACAGACAGCCTTAACAATAACTAATAACAGACAGCCTTAACAATAACTAATAACAGACAGCCTTAACAATAACTAATAACAGACAGCCTTAACAATAACTAATAACAGACAGCCTTAACAATAACTAATAACAGACAGCCTTAACAATAACTAATAACAGACAGCCTTAACAATAACTAATAACAGACAGCCTTAACAATAACTAATAACAGACAGCCTTAACAATAACTAATAACAGACAGCCTTAACAATAACTAATAACAGACAGCCTTAACAATAACTAATAATTGACAGCCTTAACAATAACTAATAACTGACAGCCTTATCAATAACTAATAACAGACAGTCTTAACAATAACTAATAACAGACAGCCTTAACAATAACTAATAACAGACAGTCTTAACAATAACTAATAACAGACAGCCTTAACAATAACTAACAGACAGTCTTAACAATAACTAATAACAGACAGCCTTAACAATAACTAATAACAGACAGCCTTAACAATAACTAATAACAGACAGCCTTAACAATAACTAATAACAGACAGCCTTAACAATAACTAATAACAGACAGCCTTAACAATAACTAATAACAGACAGCCTTAACAATAACTAATAACAGACAGCCTTAACAATAACTAATAACAGACAGCCTTAACAATAACTAATAACAGACAGCCTTAACAATAACTAATAACAGACAGTCTTAACAATAACTAATAACAGACAGCCTTAACAATAACTAATAACAGACAGCCTTAACAATAACTAATAACAGACAGCCTTAACAATAACTAATAACAGACAGCCTTAACAATAACTAATAACAGACAGCCTTAACAATAACTAATAACAGACAGCCTTAACAATAACTAATAACAGACAGCCTTAACAATAACTAATAACAGACAGTCTTAACAATAACTAATAACAGACAGCCTTAACAATAACTAATAATTGACAGCCTTAACAATAACTAATAACTGACAGCCTTATCAATAACTAATAACAGACAGTCTTAACAATAACTAATAACAGACAGCCTTAACAATAACTAATAACAGACAGTCTTAACAATAACTAATAACAGACAGCCTTAACAATAACTAACAGACAGTCTTAACAATAACTAATAACAGACAGCCTTAACAATAACTAACAGACAGCCTTAACAATAACTAATAACAGACAGCCTTAACAATAACTAATAACAGACAGTCTTAACAATAACTAATAACAGACACAATTGGCATTTGCAGGGCCAGCTGTGCTATCTCAAATCAAATAAAAACACATTTTATTGGTCGCATACACATGGTTAGCAGATGTTAATGTGAGTGTAGCAAAATGCTTGTTTTCCGACCGTGCAGTAATATCTAACAAGGCATTTAAGAATTTATGCACACATGACTGTAAGTCGCTTTGGATAAAAGCGTCTGCTAAATGGCATATATTATTATTATTATTATTAATTTCACAACTACCTTATACACACAAGTGTAAAGGAATTAATATGTACACATAAATATATGGATGAGTGATGGCCGAACAGCATAGGCAAGATGCAGTAGATGGTATAGAGTACAGTATATACATATGAGATGAGTCATGTAGGATATATCAACATTATATAAAGTGGTATTGTTTATGTGACTAGTGATACCTTTATTACATCCAATTATTAATTATTTAAGTGGCTAGAGATTGAGTCAGTATGTTGGCAGAAGCCACTCAATGTTAGTGATGGTTGTTTGACAGTCTGATGGCCTTGAGATAGAAGCTGTTTTTCAGTCTCTCAGTCCCTGCTTTGATGCACCTGTACTGACGTTGTTTTCTGGATGATAGCGGGGTGAACAGGCAGTGGCTCGGGTGGTTGTTGTCCCTGATCTTTTTGGCCTTCCGGTGACATCGCGTGGTGTAGGTGTCCTGGAGGGCAGGTAGTTTGCCCCCGGTGATGCGTTGTGCAGACCTCACTACCCTCTGGAGAGCCTTACGGTTGTGGGCGGAGCAGTTGCCGTACCAGGCGGTGATACAGCCCGACAGGATGCTCTCGATTGTGCATCTGTAAAAGTTTGTGAGTGCTTTTGGTGATAAGCCAAATTTCTTCAGCCTCCTGAGGTTGAAGAGGCGCTGCTGCGCCTTCTTCACGGCGCTGTCTGGGCGCTGTCTGTGTGGGTGGACCAATTCAGTTTGTCCGTGATGTGTACGCCGAGGAACTTAAAACTTACTACCCTCTCCACTACTGTCCCATCGATGTGGATAGGGGGGTGCTCCCTCTGCTGTTTCCTGAAGTGACTGGACATTGGCGAGTAGTATACTTCGGAGCAGTGGGCGGTGTGCCCGTCTACGGAGCCTGACCAGAAGACCGCTCTGTCTGCCCCTTCTGCGGCGCTGTTGTTTTGGGTCACCTACTGGGATCCGATCCATTGTCCTGGGTGGTAGGCCAAACAGAGGATCCGCTTCGGGAAAGTCATATTCCTGGTCTGTAACGGCTGTCGTGGGAAGAAGGTGAGGACCAAAGCGTAGCGTGGTGAGTGATCATCTTATTTCATGAAAACTGAACACTGAATAACAAAACAACAAAGAAACAACTGGAACAGTTCTGTCTGGTGTCGACATACAAAGACTGAAAACAACCACCCACAAAACACTATCGAAAACAGGCTACCTAAATATGGTTCTCAATCAGGGACAACGATTGACAGCTGCCTCTGATTGAGAACCATACCAGGCCGAACACAGAAATAGAAAATTATAGAAGAACTAACATAGACCACCCACCAACTCACACCCTGACCATACTCAAACAAAAGACAAAACAAAGGAACTAAGGTCAGAACGTGACATGGTCGTAATGTTGGTAAATTGACATTGCTCTTATATCCAATAGTTCCCCTCGGCTGTGTGTAATAAGACTTAACATTTCCTGGGGTAACAGTGTAAGAAATAATATGTACAAAAAAAAATACTGCATAGTTTCCTAAGAATGCTTTGTGTCATGAGAAACAACGCATTTTCATTTCTCCCACTCCATACTATGACACAAAACTAACAAGAATGGCATGTCTATAGGTACTCCAGAAACAATTGTGGTTAGAATCAAAGTCCTACATTTTGCTATTACAAGTGGTAGTCATCTAAATGACTGACAATACAGTCCGTCCCTAATTAATGCAATGGCTTAGGACTGTCATGATCACGAATGCACTAAACAGTTGTGGTATACGTTTTCCTTATCCATAATTGAACCCTATTTTTATTCTGGGCATGCTCTGTACATGTTTTTCTTGCAGTTTCATAATGTACCTTCCTTTTACCAAATCAAATGGGAACTGTACCTTATCTTGTGAGAGGAGCTCTCTGATGAGGCTTTGTCATTGACAGCAGCCCAGTTAGTGGTAGTTCTGCCCCGCTTAGACTCTGTTTCTGTGTGAAAGAGTGAGGGCCCGTGGACCATGACTCAGAGCCTGTGCCCAGTACTGGCAACCCTGCCCTGGCACCAAACCAGCCAGCTGCCCAGCCTCCTAGGCACCCACATTGCCTCTCTAAACACATCATCCACAGCAGTGCTTATTAGGTCATTCTCTTGAATTAGGTCATTGTGAGGGTGTTAAACTGGATGTGGGTATGCATTGAGATGGTATCTTCCTAGTTATCATTGGATATAGGAATATGTTTTTGGTGTAATCTTACTGTTGCTGAGATTTGTAATATGGGTATGAGATTGTGTTCGGTCTTTTCAGTACTGTCTATATGAATGATATACAGATTTTAAGATGACGACACGACCGGAATATCGATAAGGTCAGCAGCATACCACTGCTGGCTTGTTTCTGAGGCTAAGCAGGGTTGGTCTTGGTCAGTTCCTGGGTGGGAGACCAGATGCTGCTGGAAGTGGTGCTGGAGGGCCAGTAGGAGGCACTCTTTCCTCTCGTCTAAAAAAATATCCCAATCCCCCAGGGCAGTGATTGGGGACACTGCCCTGTGTTGGGTGCCGTCTTTCGGATGGGACGTTAAACGGGTGTCCTGACTCTCTGAGGTCATTAAAGATCGCATGGCACTTATCGTAAGAGTTAACCCCGGTGTCCTGGCTAAATTCCCAATCTGGCCCTCAAACCATCACGGTCACCTAATAATCCCCAGTTTACAATTGGCTCATTCATCCCCCTCCTCTCCCCTGTAACTATTCCCCAGGTCGTTGCTGCAAATGAGAACGTGTTCTCAGTCAATTTACCTGGTAAAATAACTGATAAATAAAATTAAAATAAGTTTAGCATAGACGTTTTTGCATAATATTTTAGTTTAATTAGGTCCAATGTGATGATATTATAAAAACATAAAGTGCATATTTTTCTCTAATGACCATTTAATAAAAACATTACAACTCACCATGTTGCTGAATCAGTGGGAGCCCTGAGCTTGTTTCCCGGCAACAAGATGGTCCTATCTAGGGGTGATGGGAGACAGTGACATGTTCCTTGTTTCCAGTCTACTCCGTCATTTCGTTTTTTTTGGCGTCATTGCGGAAAACCCTGCTTCGCAGAAATAGGATGTTGGAAATGGAAGCAGCGTTTTCAGTGCTTTTGTGGCTATCTCAGGATATTCAGCCTTGATTTTAATCTAGAAGGTCGGCAGAGATGAAGTTACCTCAAACATACTTTTAAGGCCACCGTCATTTGCAACCTCAAGTAGTTGATCTTCTTCCTGCACGGACATGGACGGTTCACCTGGGACATTCACAAATGTGTCGTGGATCCATTCCTGCGGATTTTGTGGGTATTTGGCGATTGGGAAGTTATGCTCGAACTTCGTTGACAGCGAAGCTAGGTGATCGCGCACCAGCTGGAAGAAAGACGGCCTGGTCTCAGTCTCTCCCAAAATCTCCACTAATGTTTGGAATATGTCAAATATTGCCCTGTCCACTCACCGTCCCCACAGTTCTAGTTTGGCTTCGAATACAACCACTTTATCTGCCAATTTCAAGACAGATGTCATTCTCCCCTGAAGTGACAGATTGAGTTCGTTGAGCAGGTTGAATATGTCGCACAGGTACGCAAGTTTTGCGACCCATTCCTCGTCATTCAAATGTGCTGGCAGTGGTGACTTTTTTTCTGAAAGAAATCTCTGCAGCGGCTCTCGTAACTCAAATATTCTGTCAAGTGATCTCCCCCTGGATAGCCATCTGACTTCTGTGTATAAGAGAAGGCGTTTGTGCTCTGCGTCCATTTCCTCACAAAGCTGCCCAAACAGACGCGAGTTAACTTCTTGCGTCAAGCCATCCCGGATCCGGGATCGTGACTACAGCCTCAAGTCCATTACCATAATGCAACGTTAACTATTCGTGAAAATCGCAAATGAAATGAAATCAATATGCTAGCTCTCAAGCTTAGCCTTTTGTTAACAACACTGTCATCTCAGATTTTCAAAATATGCTTCTCAACCATAGCAAAACAAGCATTTGTGTAACAGTATTGATAGCTAGCGTAGCATTTAGCATAGCATTTAGCGTAGCATTTAGCGTTAGCATTCAGCAGGCAACATTTTCACAAAAACCAGAAAAGCATTCAAATAAAATCATTTACCTTTGAAGAACTTCGGATGTTTTCAATGAGGAGACTCTCAGTTAGTTAGCAAATGTTCAGTTTTTCCTGAAAGATTATTTGTTTAGGACAAATCGCTCCGTTTTCTGCATCACGTTTAGCTACGAAAAAAACCTGTATCCAGGATTGTGTAAATCTATCCGCAATCATTAGCATAACGCAACATTAACTATTCATGAAAATCGCAAATGAAATGAAATAAATCTATTTGCTCTCAAGCTTAGCCTTTTGTTAACAACACTGTCATCTCAGATTTTCAAAAATATGCTTCCCAACCATAGCAAAACAAGCATTTGTGTAACAGTATTGATAGCCTAGCATAGGAATATGCCTGGCATTCAGCATGCAACATTTTCACAAAAACCAGAAAAGCTTTCAAATAAAATCATTTACCTTTGAAGAACTTCAGATGTTTTCAATGAGGAGACTCTCAGTTAGATAGCAAATGTTCAGTTTTTACAAAAAGATTATTTGTGTTGACAAATCGCTCCGTTTTCTTCATCATGTTTGGGTAAGAAAAAAAAAAAATTAAGTCATTAAAACGCAAACTTTTTTCCAAATTAACTCCATAATATCGACAGAAACATGGCAAACCGATGTTTAGAATCAATCCTCAAGGTGTTTTTCACATATCTATCGACGATAAATCCTTTGTGGCAGTTGACTTTCTCTTCTGAAGAAATGGAACGCGCATGGACCTAGAGATTACGCAATAATTTCGACACAGGACACCGGGCGGACACCTGGTAAATGTAGTCTCTTGTGGTCAATCTTCCAATGATATGCCTACAAATACGTCACAATGCTGCAGACACCTTGGAGAAACGACACAAAGGGCAGGCTCATTCCTGACGCATTCACAGCCATATAAGGAGACATTGGAACACAGCGTCTTCAGAGTCTGTGGCATTTCCTGTATGAAACTTCATCTTGGTTTCGCCTATAGCATTAGTTCTGGGGCACTCACAGATAATATCTTTGCAGTTTTGGAAACGTCAGAGTTTTTTCTTTCCAAAGCTGTCAATTACATGTATAGTCGAGCATCTTTTCGTGACAAAATATCTTGTTTAAAACGGGAATGTTTTTTATCCAAAAATTAAAAGAGCGCCCCCTATCTCGAAGAAGTTAAGGTGTGCTTTGATGTGATTCATAACATCATTCAATACGATAAATTCAGGTGACATCTTTCGGCTAGCCAGCATTTCTAAGTGAATGACAGTTCGTAGACTCACATTCAGGCGCAACATCTTTAACCCGGGTAGTGGAACCAGACAGCCGTCCAGTCATGGCAGCAGCCCCATCCGTGCATACGCCAATGCAGAATGACCAATCCAATTTTCCTCACATGTAATCATCCAAAGACTTGACAAGTTCTGCGGCCGCTGTGTTAGTCGGCAGGGACAGCGCACACAACAAATCCTCATGCACATCATCCGGAAATATATATCGCACATAAACAAGCAGTATTGCCTTGATGTCGATATCGGTAGATTCGTCAACCTGGATTGCATACCACGGTGACTCGTTAAAGCCGTTCTAACAATTGTGCCTCAACGTCCTCCGCTACTTCATCAATTATCTTAGTGAAGGTTGGTAACCGAAAGAGGAACCTGTGCTATCTTTTTAGCCGCAGCCTCTAAGAGTTCACGGCAAATGTCCTTAGCAGCAGGTAGAATCAACTCCTCGTCAATAGTGAAAGGCTTCTTTGCCTTAGCAATACAGCTAGCCACTAAGTATGAAGCTCTGTGCAGCCACGTTTGTTGATGCGGTGACTTTCAAAACTTGCTGTTGTCCTTCTTGTTCACGTTTTCTTCGTTCAAAGTATTCAACAGTTTTGTCTTTTAAGTGTAGGGTGCTTGGATTCGATGTACCAAAGCAGTTTTGAGTTCTTCATTGCCTCGTTAGATCTCCACATACTACACACGGGGCATGGAGCATGTGAGTCACCTGTCGCAATAAAGCCATATTTTAGGTAGGACTGATCATGTTTTATATTGAATGAAGCTTCTCGGGCTCTGCTGTCTCTGCATTATCGACATCGTCGTTGGACCTTTTACCTCCCTTACCCCTTCCGAAGAAGCTCTCCAGCAACGTTTGTTTTTATTCATGTCAGCTAACGTAGCTAGCTTGTACAAAGTTGTCAGGCAACACAGCACACGCGGACCGTGTTGAATTCCTGGTGCACAGCTGCTGTGGCTCTGATCTCTCTCCATGACTCATCTCTCTCCATTAACACCATGTTATTTTTTCACTCTTAGAAAGAGAGGGACATTATGGCCTTTTCTCAGTCAACTATTTAGTTGGCAACTATTGGAATTCCCCTAAATTCCAATGTGAACTGATGATTCAACTTTGTGTCACAGAAAAAGCTTTCTGTGACAGAAAATAAACGAGCCTAATTAACACAGACTTAATGGATGCTATGATGACCTCCTGTGGCTGAGACTTCCCACCCATTGTAAACAAACCTGGACAGGATCCTTATCTCAAACGGTGCTCTCATTAGAGGCGTGACATGTTGTGCCCCATTTTGTTTCTAAACCCTCCATTTGAAGTCAGCTGTTTGCATACAGTTGCTCTGAAGTGCCATTTCCCCCAGCACATTTGTGGACCCAGGTGGCACTGAATAACAGTGCAGCTGGAAAACAGGAAGTGGAGCGACCAATGGGTGGCCCACCAACAGGAAATATATTGATGTGGAAACATATTACCTCTAACACCCTTGAACCTGTCTACATTCGTTAATAAGGGAGTTATTCTCATCTCTTGGGGCAGAGCGTGTGATAGTTTGTGCTAAGTAAAGTAAGTCAAGTCAATTCTTGGGACAAAGTGAATGGCCATTGTATAAAAAGCTTGTCAGACAACAGCAGTGGTGTAGTGGAGGTACACGCCATTTCAATTAATAAGACTGATGGAACAGATCATAATGCTTATCTGAAAATGTTAAAATATTATTCATTCACATTTTAGGTGCTGCAATGTGCACAGGACGGCAGGGCCATAACTAGGGTTTGAGTCGGTAGGTCCGGAAGGAGGGAATTCTCCCCGGGATATTTTTAGAAAGTTGAAGCGTGTTTACTGCATTTATATATAGCAAAAATTATATTTGGAGAACAGCAAAAACAAGCAAAGAGGACCCTTTCCATTACCACATTGGCTGCTGTAGGTACATTCAGCTATATTTAGCTATGCAATGGAAATGCTATACCGCTGAACGTTGGGAAGTATGATAAATGATTCACACTGACACGTAGCAACAGTGACAAAACAAAAACGTATGACATTTTGAAACTGTATTGTTTGAATTTTGATAGCATTTTAATATCGGCCTATAGGGAAGATAGGCAATGTGGATATATTCATATATATGTTTCAATATCTTATTTTTTTTAAAGTTCCTAACTTGTTTGATAAGATTGGTACAAGTTTAGGAACAACTGTGCTAACCTGTCTCTCTGCTTGCTACCGCGATGACCTAGCTAAACGGCGCATGTGGAGGATACATTCAAGGTAATGTGGACGGAGAAAGAAATGCATTGCTTTACAATGTGTACACTTTCCATGCACACTATATGTTTGGAATTTTGGTGACTTGACCTACATTACTCTGTCAATATTGCATGATTTATGGACTGTATTTAATTTTTTAGATTTTTTAATTGAACCTTTATTTAACTAGGCAAGCCAGTTAGGAACAAATTGGAAACAGAGATGGAAACATTCGTTAGAAATGTAGAAAGAGGGGAGATCTAAAGATGCAACAACTATGATGGGTTGCTAATATGACAAGGATAATGCCTTTGGCTGCTCGACAATGAAAGAAAGTTGAAAGAAATCCAGTAGAACAGGATAACACATGAGGAACTCTTTATAAAATAATTGCATCTATGTTTCTATGGTGGGATTTTGGCTATAGACTACCTTGAAGCAAGGAAAGCCATGCCTCATAATATGAAGTAAATTGTCAAAGTTTCAAACTATTAAGGAATAGGAAAAATATAGAGATGGTAATGATAGGCCTAACTGTCTTCTGGTAGATGGAAAGGCTTCCCAAAAACCTTCTCTATTAAATGTTAATTAGCTGCAAAGAAGGCAATGCCTACCTGGCAAAATTATATGATTATTTCTATCAATCCAGTGGCCATTTGTCTTGCAAACTGGGTAACTACACTCAAATCAAAAGGCATTACATTTTTTCCTAGCTGAGGAAAGCTCAACTCTGTTCTCTTATATTGAGGCGGAGTTGAGTTTGGTAACTGGTCGCAGGATTTGCTAGCAACAACATTGAGTCACCTCCAGTAGCAGTGCATCAGTAAAATCCCTGAGGATGCAAAGCCAAGACAGTCAAAAGGCCATATTACAACCTATGTTGTGATAATTGCGTTGTTTTCTATATAACACATTACGCCACCGTGATATACAATTTACAAGGCCGTGACAACGAAAAGGC